>NC_058083.1:493449677-493749677 GCF_014858855.1 Bufo gargarizans
AGTCTGTGGTTCTAACCAGTGTTCTTTATTATTTTCAACTTTTCTTCATATATAACACTGCCACCTCACGAGCAGAGAGTCCATGTTCATAACACGTGTTGAATAAAGTATCATAAAATGGCGCTATGCATAAGATGGTGGTTCAACTGTTTAATCTTGTCATTCAACATAAAATGGTGTATATATTTCTCTTTTGAGTATCTGTACTGTCACTTTAAGTTATTTAAGCGCTTTATCATCTCTCTGAGAGGTATATCTGAGGTCTAACTAATAGTTCTACTTGCAGTATGCAGTTAGCAGTGACTATTTGCAGATTGGTTGAGTATGATCTGGTATGTTTGCATGCAATTTGGATTGCAATATGAAATCTGAATGCTTGCAATTTGTAGCTTGCAATTTGTATTTGCAATTGGTGGAACTGTAAGTAAACACATATATATCTAGTTCAGTATACAGTTCTGAACACAAAACTAACAATAGGAACATTATATAACTATTTTAAATACCTATTTTGGCCTCTTGTTCCCATAAAACTGGACTCTGACTGGAACTGTGTGTCTGTTCAGCTCCTGTCTCTGGTGAGTAATGATTCTAGCAGCTCCTGCTAGGGGAATTCCCAGACAGGCTGTGTGTGATACTGGCTGTGATTGGTGAAAAATCTTGCTGTGTGAGAAGCTGGCTGTGATTGGACTAGACTTCTGCCCAGCAATAACAGATTAACACTATCCTTTCTGTTATTTCTGCTATGTCACTGAGATTACCTTACATTGCAAAATTAATCTTTTTCTGCTTCTGTGAACACAAAATATAACAGTAATATGTCACAGTAAATAACTCTGCTTTTGTCTTTTAACACATAAACATAGGAACTGTATTAAGGTTATTAGCAGGTCTATCTGTATACCAGGCATGCTCAACCTGCGGCCCTCCAGCTGTTGCAAAACTGCAACTCCCATCATTCCAGGACAGCCTACAGCTATCATCCTACAGAAGGGCATCGTGGGAGTTGTAGTTTTACAATAGCTGGAGGTCGGCAGGTTGAGCATCCCTGCTGTATACACATATAAGCTATACTAGCAACCTAGGACAGGTCTTAGCTGGCCAGCTACATAACATACACAGGGCCCTATAACAGCCATTGTGGCCCCATAACTGTATGCCATAATGGTGCTCTCTATTCGCTGTAAGAAGGAGAAAAGTCACTGCTGTGAGCCTGTAGATTCTGAGGCAAAGGATTCTGCAGTACTGGTGAGTATATAGGTGGACGAGGGTGGAACATGTACTATTCGTGCAGATCTAACTGCTGAGGCCACAGAAGTCAGGGAACTAAGCCACTTTCTAGTCCTATGGGGATCAGCTGGTAAGGGGGAAACACATGGGCACGATGGGACTACAGACAGATGTAATTTTTTTTTTTTGGGGGGGGGCAATTTGAACCTTTGGGGTTCTAGGATTATAGACTAGACAACCTCTTTAAAGAGGACCTTTTACCACTCCTGACATGCCTGCTTTATCAGCTACAGGCATTCCCCATGTAATAACAGTTCTGTAGCATCTATTCTTATGGCTCTATGTTGTGCCATTCCTCTATTATTCCTGATAGAAGTTATAAATGAATTGCAAGCAGTCTGCAGTAAGGGTACAAAGGGCTGGTAATGTGTGTGTGTGTGGGGGGGGGGGGGGTACCTGCACAGTATGACAATGGCAGCACTGAGTGGATAGACCCAGACTGTGCAGGTACACACCCTCAAATGGTTAACACCATTCTGTACCCTTACTGCAGACTGCTAGCAATTCATTCATAACTTCTAGCAGAAATAATAGAGGAATGACACCACATAGAGCCATAAGAATAGATGCTCCAGAATTGTTATCACATGGTCAATGCAGGTAGGTATTAAAACAGGCATGTCAGTTGGTGAAAGGTCCTCTTTAATTATTTAAGACAATACTTTCAGGACCTGTCTTATGTTGAATAGTGTCCTGTGCAGTACCTTCAGTTGATACTTACAGTACTGCACATTGTTCTTACGGTACACCATATAGTGTCTAAATATTACAGTCACGTGTAGAAATAAACATCCCATACAGTATATTGACCAATCAATAAACTGGAGAATGTAGCTGCATCCTGGGACACTGTGGAGGCTCAAGCATAGTGCAAGGGTGGAGGTTCAGGGTTTTCACCCCATCAGGGTCACTGGGTAGCTAGAACATAATACAAAATATAATAAACTTCATGTGTATTTTCTGTTAGGTATGGACCCTGCCACTGTATAAAACAGGGAGGCTGGTGACATTTGCCTTGTGCCAAGCAGTTACAATGCTAATATTGTAACACCCCCGAGTGGTGTTGCCACTCCTACACCCTGCTACTGTCCTTAATGGTCTAACATAAAGTCATCTATGCATTATGTTCCAGGTCCTCTCCATAACATGCATCTACAGTTAGGTACATATATATTTGGACACTGACACAATTTATATATTTTTTTACCTGTTTACTAAAACATATTCAAGGTATAGTTATATAATGGACATGGACATACAGTCCAGACTTTTAGCTTTCATTTGAGGGTATCCACATCAAAATTGGATGAAGGGTTTAGGAGTTTCAGCTCCTTTACCCTGGTTTTAAAGGGACCAAAAGTAATTGGACAATTGACACAAAGGTTGATTCATGGGCAGGTGTGGACAATTCCTTCATTATTTCATTCCCGATTAAGCACATAAAAGGCCTGGAGTTGATTTGAGGTGTAGTGGTTGCATTTTGAAGATTTTGCTGAGAAGTAAACATGTGGTCAAAGGAGTTCTCCAAGCAGGTGAAACAAGCCATCCTTCATCTGCGAAAACAGAAAAAAAACATCTGAGAAATTGCTACACTATTAGGAGTGGCAAACTCTATAGTTTTGTACATCCTGAGAAAAAAAGGAAGCACTGGTGACCTCAACAATGCAAAAAGACCTGGAAGCCCACGGAAGACAACAGTGGTGGATGATCGCAGAATAATTACCAAGCTGAAGAGAAACCCCTTCACAACAGCCAACCAAGTGAGCAACACTCTCCAGGATATAGGCGTATCAATATCCAAATCTACCATAAAGAGAAGACTGCATGAAAGTAATTACAGAGGGTTCACTGCACAGTGCAAACCACTCATAAGCCTCAAGAATAAGAAGGCTAGATTGGACTTTGCTAAAAAAAAATCTTAAAAAAACAGCACACTTCTGGAAGAACATTCTTTGGACAGATGAAACCAAGATCAACCTCTACCAGAAAGAAAGAAAAAAGTATGGCGAAGACATGGTACATTTCATAATCCAAAGCATACCACATCATCTGTAAAACACGGCGGAGGCAGTGTGATGGCTTGGGCATGCATGGCTGCCAGTGGCACTGGGTCCCTAGTGTTTATTGATTATGTGACACAGGACAGAAGCAGCCGGATGAATTCTGGGGTTTTCAGAGACATACTGTGTGCTCAAATCCAGCCAAACTGATTGGTTGCCGATTCATAATACAGATGGACAATTACCCAAAACATAAAGCCAAAGCAACCCAGGAGTTTATTAAAGCAAAGAAGTGGAATATTCTTGAATAGTCAAGTCAGTCACCGGATCTGAACCCAATAGAGCATTTCACTTGTTAAAGACTAAACTTTAGACAGAAAGGCCCACAAACAAACAGCAACTGAAAACCGCTGCAGTAAAGGACTGGCAGAGCATTACCACTTCACATCTGGGCCATTTGCCCCCTTCCTGACCAGGCCTAATTTTGCAAATCTGACATATGTCACTTTATGTGGTAATAGCTTTGGAACTTTTACTTATCCAAGCCATTCAGAGATTGTTTTCTCGTGACACGTTGTACTTCATGACAGTCATAAATTTGAGTCAATATATTTCACCTTTATTTATGAAAAAATCAAATTTTCAAACTTTCAATTTCTCTGCTTTTAAAACAGAAAGTGATTCCTCATAAAATAAAATATTTATTACTTAACATTCCCCATATGTCTCCTTTATGTTGGCATCGTTTTGTAAATGTCATTTTATTTTTTTAGGACGTTAGGAGGCTTAGAATTTTAGAAGCAATTCTTAAAATTTTTAAGAAAATTGCCAAAACCCACTTTTTAAGGACCAGTTCAGGCCTGAAGTCACTTTGTGGGGCTTACATAGTGGATACCCCCCATAAATGACCCTATTGTAGAAACTACACCCCTCAAGTTACTGATTTTACAAACTTTGTTCACCCTTTAGGTCAGGGATGGCCAACCTGAGGCTCTCCAGCTGTTGCAAAACTACAACTCCCAGCATGCGCAGACTGTCTACAGCTAGCAGCCTACAGCAGGGCATGGTGGGAGTTGTAGTTTTACAACAGCTGGAGAGCCGCAGGTTGGCCATGCCTGCTTTAGGTGTTCAACAAGAATTAAAGGAAAATGGAGATCAAATTTAAAAATTTCACTTTTTTGGCAGATTTTCCATTTTAATCCTTTTTTTTTTTTTAACAAATCGAGGGTTAATCGAGGGTTAACAGCCAAACAAAACTTAATATTTATTATCCTGAATCTGCGGTTTACAGAAACACCCCACATGTGGTCGTAAACTGATGTAAGGGCACACGGCAGGGCGCAGAAGAAAAGGCGCACCATATGGTTTTTGGAAGGCAGATTTTGCTGAACTGGTTTTTAGATGACATGTCCCATTTGAAGCCCCCCTGATGCACCCTTACAGTAAAAACTCCCAAAAAGTTACCCCATTTTGGAAACTAGGGAATAAGGTGCCAGTTTTATTGGTACTATTTTCAGGTACATATGATTTTTAATTGCTCTATATTAAGTTTTTTTGTGAGGCACGGTAACCAAAAAATGGCTGTTTTGTCACAGTTTTTATTTTTTACAACATTCATCTGACAGGGTAAATCGTGCGCTATTTTCATAGAGCAGGAGCAATGATATCAAATATGTCTACTTTCTTTGTTTGTTTCAGTTTTACAAAAATTATGTTTTTGTGTCTCCATATTCTGAACGCCACATATTTTATTTTTTTATGCCAATCGTTTTGTGCAGGGGTTAGTTTTTTGCAGGAAGAGTTGATGTTTTTATTGGTGGCATTTTTGGGTACATATGATTTTTTGATCATTCATTATAACACTTTATGGGGCAAGGTGACCCAAAAAATTGGTTGTTTTAGCACAGTTTTTATTTATTTAATTTTACAGAGTTCACCTGAAGGGTTAGGTGATTTGACATTTTTATAGAGCAGATCGTTACAGACGTGGCGATACCTAATATGTATACTATTTCTTATTTATTTTGATTTACACAATAATAGCATTTTTGAAACCAAAAAAATTATGTTTTAGCGTCTCCATAGTCTGACAGCCATAGTTTTTTTATTTTTTGACCAATTGTCTTAGTTAGGGTCTCATTTTTTGCGGGATGAGGTGGCAGTTTGATTGGTACTATTTTGGGGGCATACGCATTTTTGATCGCTTGGTGTTGCACTTTATGTGATGTTAGGTGACAAAAAAATAGCTTTTTTGGCACCGTTTTTTTTTTTTTTTTACAGTGTTCACCCAAGGGGTTAGGTCATGTGACATTTTTATAGAGCTGGTTGTTACGGACGTGGAAATACCTAATATGTATACTTTTTTAAATTTATTTCACTTTAACACAATAATAGCATTTTTGAAACCAAAAAATAATGGTTTAATGGGTCCATGTTCTGAGAGCTATAGTTTTTTTATTTTTTGAGAGATTTTCTTATGTAGGGACTCATTTTTTGTGGGATGAGGTGACAGTATTATTGGTACCATTTTTTAGGACATGTGCCTTTTTCATCACTTGGTGTTGCACTTTTTGTGATGTAAGGTGATAAAAATTGCTTTTTTTGACACCGTTTCTAATATTTTTTTTGAATATAATGGGGACGGGGGGCAGAGCTCCGCGTAGCACGGCAGTGCATGGCGAGAGGCCGCTGGACTAAAAGTACTGCATGTCCGCCCCTGTCCCCATTATAGTCAATGAGGACGGAGCGGCAATTCGGCGGCACAGCGAAATAGCGGCAGGATGGATCCGACAGGGTGAACAGCCTGTCGGATCCGTCCTGCTACTAGTGTGAAAGTACCCTTACTTGGGGATTTATTTTTTTACATGTGAAACCTTTTTTTATTTTAACACTTTATTTTTTTATTTTACACTTTGCGTCCCCCATACAAGACCTCTGGGGGACATTTAACTTCACTTTTTTTTCCCACTATAGATTTTTCCTGTAACTGGGGCTGACATAGTAGCCCCAGTTATAGGGGAAATACACCCCCCATAGAGGCTTTACAGCACTATACAACGCTGTACAGCCTCAGTGTAAGGCTGACCGAGGTCTGTAGAAGACCCGACAGCTCCTGTACTCTCCCGGCCCTGGCGGTCACATGACCGCCGGGTCGGGAGAGGAAGGGCATAGCGCTTCCTGATCTGTACACACAGCTGTGTATACAGCGATCTAGAAATCAGGGACACCTGGGAGCTGCCCTGCCTTCTCTCTGAGTTGCCCTGCTGTCACTGACAGCGGGCAACCCGCTCTGCAGCTGCACGATTAGAGTGCAGCTGCCATCTCTGAATGGACGTTCAAAAACGTCCATTCAGAGATAGAGATCCATCTCCCGGATGTTTATAGTCAACTGGCAGACAGGAGGTGGTTAAAAAGGAGGAAACACAGCGTCTGGTGATGTCCATGAGTTCAAGACTTTAGGCGGTCATTGCCAACAAAGGGTTTTTAAACAAGTATTAGAAATTAACATTTTATATACATTTATTTTATTTGTCCAATTACTTTTGGGCCCCTGAAATGAAGGGATTGAGTTCCTCACATTTTTGTGCAATCATTTTGTTCAACCCACTGAATTAAAGCTGAAAGTCTGAACTTCAACTGCATCTGAATTGTTTGGTTCAAAATCCATAGTGGTAATGTACAGAACAAAAAAGTTTACATTTTTGTTTTTGCCCAATATATATGAACCTAACTGTATAATAATGTTTGCAACTGTTTATAACATGTAATATGCCTGGTTCACCAGCAGGTAGCAGCAAACACGGCAGAGCTGTACTTAGATAGAATGAAGCGTTCCATTCCATTCTAAACCCCTCTGTAGTGAAGTGGGCTAGTCCTATTTCCTGCAGGAAGGGTGGGGACCAGTTAGAACTGGTTCTAGTGCTAGTGTGTGTGTTGGTATAGACTCCATGTTGGAGCTCAACGAATTCTACCACATCCCTTGGCTGAACAGAAGCCCGACCAAAGAGTGAAGCACAGCATCACGAAGAAAGCAAAGACACTAATTAAGCTTGTCAGGACAGCAGAGTCAGATATAGCAGAGCTGAGTTTGCCTGCCATTCTAATGCTAAAGGCTGCTGGAACCAAGATAAAGTCTGAAATCTGTTTTAGAAAAACTTTTAGGCTGAGTTCACACGAGCGTGACGGATTAGGTCCGGATGCATTCAGGGTGCGTTCAGTGAAACTCGCACCATTTTGCAAGCAAGTTCAGGCAGTTTTGTCTGCGATTGCGTTCAGTTGTTCAGTTTTTTCCGCGTGGGTGCAATGCGTTTTGATGCGTTTTTCACGCGCATGATAAAAAACTGAAGGTTTACAAACAACATCTCTTAGCAACCATCAGTGAAAAACACATCGCACCGCACTTGCTTGCGGATGCAATGGATTTTTTACGCAGCCCCATTCACTTCTATGGGGCCAGGGCTGCGTGAAAAACGCAGAATATAGAACATGCTGCGATTTTCACGCAACGCAGAACTGATGCGTGAAAAACAACGCTCATGTACACAGACCCATTGAAATGAATGGGTCAGGATTCAGTGCGGGTGCAATGCGTTCACCTCCCGCATTGCACCCGCGCGGAAATCTCGCCCGTGTGAACTCAGCCTTACTCAATAAAGCTGCCATTGAACTTCATCTCAAGGTCTGGACTCAAGTTCTTCCTTAATCCCTCAATTATTCCCTTTATTTATTGCTTCGGAGCCAAAGCCTGGGGTCCAGCGGTATCCATGTAGGAGCACCGTGACACACATAAAGAGACATTTGGGCCACACCATACTCCACTCTGCATTTCCTACACCTGGGACGCGATTTATAGTAGGGCCCTGGGTGGAGGCCCCCCCATTGCAATATGCCTGCGGGGCTTTTCCTTTTTTACTTAAACGCATTTACATCTGCTCTTTATGAAAAGGACTCATCTACTCACTTGTGTGGCAAACATCAGCTAGAAAACAGAATTTTCGTGAAGGATCAAAGTGTACGTCTCACCTATACACAGCGGAGTCTGCTGTTCTGCGAGCTGCACAAATATTTATGAAAATGGTGTTAATGTTAGTGCTGCGCACGCTACGAAATCTCCTGTGTAAACAGGCGCCAATGGCGAAAAATAGCAGCATATTATAGTGATTTGCATTTGCCAAGAATATTAGAATTTTGTTGCTTTTTTTATATGGAATATGATGCAAGCAGTGTGTAACCAGCAATCTACATGTAACACAGTCGAGGACCGCTTCCTACTTTTAATGTCGACAGTGTGTAGCTTATGAAGGAAGTCACGTGTGCTGAGCTGGCTCGGTGGGTATGTAAGGTGTGTGATAGGCTGTCTGCACACATATCCCTTGTTGCTGTCATGGGTAAAATGGGAGATTTATAAGAGTTGCGAAAAGGGGACAATTATTGGCTTTGAGGCCAAGGGTGGCGGTATTTCTGAAACTGCGCAATGTGTGAACTGTTCTCATGCTGCTATTGTGAAATTGTATGGTGAGTGGACAAATGGCACCATTGTGAATAAGCAATGTGGAAACTGTGGCGCACCAGGTGCCATCGATGTGAGAGGTGAACGTCACCTATGGAGGTGCACGAGGACGGACTGACGCCACAGTGGAGCAGCTCACCATCATAATGAATCAGGAGCTACCAGACGTGTGTCTAACACAGCAGTTCAGAGAACCTTACTGTGTATGGGGCACCGGAGTAGATAGATGGTCACTGCACCTCTGCTAATGAAGCTTAATTTTCATGGCAGTATCTGAGTTGGACCTCTGCTGATTGGTAAAGGGTTGCCTTCTCCAATCAGTCACATTTTCTGGTTCATGGAACAGATGGACGTTGGAGAGTCAGGTGAGAAACATCAAAGAACAAACACCCTGCAGCCATTGCTGGAAGAACACAAGCTGGTGGTGGCAGCGGTAGGGTCTGGGGAATGTTTTTCTGGCATTCTCTGGGCCACTCATCTATGTGAAAGGCACTTTCAAATTTGGGTATGAATCCATCCTTGCTGATCACATACACCCATACAAGCTGATTGTCTTCTCTGGGGTGAATAAAAGCAATGCTTATTTTTTTTAACGTATTTTGTCCCACATTTAAAAAATTTAACCCCACCGGACCACTTCTTTAACTAGTCAAAGCATTTAGGGACCAGAATCCTTTGGCTGTGACTCATAGGTTTCAGTACATCAGGCAAAATTATTGGTCTGGCTCCCTGGAAACATAATTATAGGATTGTGGAACCCAGGTTCATTTTCTACACAATGAGGCAGATTTAAAAAAAAGTCTAAAAAAATGCTCTGATTACTTGCTATAGACAACCAAGACAGATACTCTTTTAGACCTCTCCCAATACCTAAAATTTTTCAGTAGCTTTTTACGAAAGCTTTGTTAAGCTAGCCATACACATTGGATTAATGTTGCCTGAACCCGATGATTTCACTGGGACCTACCGACCATCTAATGTGTATCTCACTCTCCCGATGACAGATGTCAGGGCGAGAAGGATTGGCAGTTGGATTCCCACATTGCCTGATCTTTTTGTTTTAGTGGACATAAACCACCAACAAAGATGTCTGGCAGTGTATTTCTCACCTCAACAATTCAAAATGTTTTACAGGGTGGTAGGTTAAAAAAAAATTGGCTTAGAGCTATCTAAAATGTATGGCGGCTTAACTAGAGGACGGACTACACTGGCTGGTGTTATAACGATTTGTATACACTAACGTTAAAGGGGTTCCCTAAGACTTTAACACTGGGGGCCGGTTAGTTAGGTTGATCTTGAGAGGTTCAATTTCCTGGATTATTCTAGAGTCTAGACTCTAGCCCATTCATTTTAAATACGTTGTCCAGGATTTAAAAAAAATGGCTGTGATCTTCCAAAAACAGCACTGTGCACCTGTCCAAAGCTTGGTTGTGTGAGCAGCTCTTCCCCATTCACTTAAAATTGACAGCTGAGTTTAACCAGTTGTGGCTGTCCCAGCACAGTCTGATACTGTCCAGTCAGTGCTGATAGTGTCAGACTGTATAGGGGCACAACCCTCTGACATTTATTTTAGCATATCATGTACTGAATGATTATTAAAAAAAATCTCTGCTGGGTGAAAAAAAAATATATAAATGCAATTACACAATTGTTTTGCTTTCATGGCATTCCCTTTTGATAGTTTTTATTATGTTTTACTACTTTTTTTAAATTAAAAATTCTGAGAGACAACAAAATTTCCTTGCATTGCTATGTTCTGACTCTTTTATATTTTGTGTATTGAGATGTTCGAGGGTTTTCTGCTGATTGAGATGTAGTTTTTATTTGTGCCGTCATTTTTGGATCAGTTTATTCAGTTTTCTGATGATATGATATATATATACAGTACAGACTAAAAGTTTGGACACACCTTCTCATTCAGAGAGTTTTCTTTATTTTCATGACTATGAAAATTGTAGATTCACACTGAAGGCATCAAAACTATGAATTAACACATGTAGAATTGTATACATAACAAAAAAGTGTGAAACAACTGAAAATATGTCATATTCTAGATTCTTCAAAGTAGCCACCTTTTGCTTTGATTACTGCTTTGCACACTCTTGGCATTCTCTTGATGAGCTTCAAGATGTAGTCACCTGCAATGGTTTTCACTTCACAGGTGTGCCCTGTCAGGTTTAATAAGTGGGATTTCTTGCCTTATAAATGGGGATGGGACCATCAGTTGCGTTGTGGAGAAGTCAGGTGGATACACAGCTGATAGTCCTACTGAATAGACTGTTAGAATTTGTATTTGTCACGGCCACGGTTATGGTCGTGACTCCTTGGGAGCCGCATACAGTTGCCCGCGGTTGTGGTTGTTGTGTCAACCGCAGCTGAGGCATAATGTAGTTGGCCTCAGTGCGGTTGCCGCGGACAACAGCTATGTGTGCGGTTCCCGGGGAGTTGTGTGCGTGTGTGGATGCACTTTGTTTGTATGTCTGGTGTGCACTTGTTGTTGATTGGTGCGCACGGACATCTTCCTTCTGCACTTTGTTTGGTATGTCTGTGTGCACGGTGTTTTGTGGTGTGCACTGACATCCTTCCCGCACTGTGGTTGCCCGTGGCAACGTTTGTTGTAGTCTGTACATATGGTGGCACTGTCTCGGCCTTCGGGCTGACTCCCTGGACATGGTTGCCACCCATGTCGTTGCCAGCGGCAACAGCCACAGTGTGTGATGCAGTTGGACACTTTCCCCTATATGTGTGTTTTCCCTTCTGTGGTGCTGGAAGGGTTAACTTCCTTCCCAGTGTGTGTGTGATGTCACTGGGTGTGTCCGACTGTGGGGTGTGGCTTCTTGGCCTATAAAGCCTGAGTGTTTTGCATGGTTCAGTAGGTTGCTTCAGCCCTGCTAGCTGGAGCAGCCTCCTGTGTATTTGACCTGCCTGTGAGAGCCACCCCTGTGGTCATAAAAATTATAGTCCTTGTTGATGTCTTTATGTTGGTGAGGTTGTATGTTGTTCTGTTGGGAGCTTTCTATGTTTTGGTGCAGCTAATGGTTCTGGATTCCTGTCTCTTGAGGGATCCAGTCAGCAAGGCTGTGGCAGGTTGGTGAACTACTTAGTTCGCCTGCCATTTCCATTAGTCTGTTAGTGTTCCCCTTTGCCCAACAGCTTGGCCATTGAGACTCCTGCTCCTCCGTGCCAAGGAGGAGTAGGTTGTCTTACCCAGCTCCTAGCGCAGGGATCTGCGGAGGGTAAGATAGGGCTCCGAGGTTCCTGCGCATGGGTCCTCCTACCCTAAAGGTCGGCCCATGCTGGTTAGGAGTTAGGGTCAGGTTAGGGATGCGTGAGGAGGTGACCTGCTCCCTATCTTGTGCTCATGGCCGAGTTGCCACTTCATCACCTGGCATCGCACGGCTGAGGGTTTCCCCCATCCTCAGCCGTGACAGTATTATGGCAAGAAAAAAGCAGCTAAGTAAAGAAAAACGAGTAGCCATCATTACTTTAAGAAATGAAGGTCAGTCAGTCCGAAAAATTGGGAAAACTTTGAAGTGCCCCCAAGTGCAGTCACAAAAACCATCAAGCGCTACAAAGAAACTGGCTCACATGCGGACCGCCCCAGCAAAGGAAGACCAAGAGTCACCTCTGCTGCAGAGGATAAGTTCATCCGAGTCACCAGCCTCAGAAATCGCAGGTTAACAGCAGCTCAGATTAGAGACCAGGTCAATGCCACACAGAGTTCTAGCAGCAGACACATCTCTAGAACAACTGTTAAGAGGAGACTGTGTGAATCAGGCCTTCATGGTAGAATATCTGCTAGGAAACCACTGCTAAGGACAGGCAACAAGCAGAATAGACTTGTTTGGGCTAAAGAACACAAGGAATGGACATTAGACCAGTGGAAATCTATGCTTTGGTCTGATGAGTCCAAATTTGAAAACTTTGGTTCCAACCACCGTGTCTTTGTGCAACGCAGAAAAGGTGAATGGATGGACTCTACATGCCTGGTTCCCACCGTGAAGCATGGAGGAGGAGGTGTGATGGTGTGGGGGTGGTTTGCTGGTGACACTGTTGGGGATTTATTCAAAATTGAAGGCATACTGAACCAGCATGGCTACCACAGCATCTTGCAGCGGCCTGCTATTCCATCCGGTTTGCGTTTAGTTGGACCATCATTTATTTTTCAACAGGACAATGACCCCAAACACATCTCCAGGCTGTGTAAGGGCTATTTGACCATGAAGGAGAGTGATGGCGTGCTGCGCCAGATGACCTGGCCTCCACAGTCACCGGACCTGAACCCAATCGAGATGGTTTGGGGTGAGCTGGACCGCAGAGTGAAGGCAAAAGGGCCAACAAGTGCTAAGCATCTCTGGGAACTCCTTCAAGACTGTTGGAAGACCATTTCAGGGGACTACCTCTTGAAGCTCATGAAGAGAATGCCACGAGTGTGCAAAGCAGTAATCAAAGCAAAAGGTGGCTACTTTGAAGAACCTAGAATATGACATATTTTCAGTTGTTTCACACTTTTTTGTTATGTATATAATTCCACATGTGTTAATTCATAGTTTTGATGCCTTCAGTGTGAATCTACAATTTTCATAGTCATGAAAATAAAGAAAACTCTTTGAATGAGAAGGTGTGTCCAAACTTTTGGTCTGTACTGTATATATATTTATATTTTTTTATTTGTTTGTTTGTTTTAATCATCCTATGGGATATTAACATGTGATGCACTAGTTTACTATTACAGTCAATGGGGATCCTCAAATCTTTAGATTAAAGGGGTTGTCCAGGTTCATAACTGAACCCGGATCTATCCCCTCTTTCTCCCACTCAGTCTCTCTGACACTTTATGCTCCGATGCTCTCCGTTGCCCTACACTGTATCGTGCAGGCAAGGGCTTTTTCTGGAGATCCGGTGACGTATCCGGCACTTCATGGGTAAGCTAGGTCGGGGCAGCACTAAAGCCAACCCATCAGTGCTGGTGACGTCACTGGGAACACTGCTAGGTGGAAGCCTCCGCCTAGCAGTGTACAAATGTAAACAAAAAAGCCTGGCCACAACCGGGTCTGTATTTTACATGTTGTAAACTGTGTAATTTTTCCAACTTTTGGAGGGTGAGCCATATGGCCGGTAGATTTTTGTGATACACCCACTCCTTTAATTTACTTCATTTGTCTTATGTATATTTACATCTGACCCAATTTTGGCATACTCCTGTGGTTTGTGCCTGTCTTTGCCAATTCATTTATGTCTTTTATCATGTAATTTCTATATAATAAAGATACATTTTACTTCAGGTCCACACTGTGCATTCCTAATCTGTTTGTAACTGTTATGTTCAAATGTAATATGCCTGGTTCAACAGCAGGGGGCAGAAAACATGGCAGAGCTACAGTTAGGTAGAATGGAGCTTTCCATTCCATTCTAACCCCCCTCTGTGGAGAAGTGGGCAAATCCCACTTCCTGCAGGAAGGGTGGAGATCACTTTTAATTAGTCAGTCTAGCTTACCCCCTGCTAGGGGAAGGAGGGTGTGCTGGGCACGTCTCTGCTGAACGTGCCCAGGCCAAGCCAAGTCAGCCAGAGCACCGTCGTCTCTGCTGGATGTGGACGCCACAGCTTAAAGCCTCAGGAGCCAGGAGGAGAGTTCCCTGGCATAATTAAGAGACAGACCATACAGAGAGAAGTTGCAGCATAAAGAATAATCTAAGTTATACAGCAAGCCTGTCAGCAAAGCAGAGCCAGAGATCAACAGATGTAGCAGAGTTGAGTTTGCCTGCCAGAGTTTTAATGCTAAAGCCTGCTGGGACCAAGACAAAGTTGGAAGATTGTGTCTGATGAAAGTTTATTAAAGTAAAGCTGCTATTCAACTTCATCACATGCATGGGATAGGCATAAGGCCATCCTTCATATAAGATAGGGCCAGGGGCTATCCATAGTATTTAGTATATTGGGCAGACTAGATGGGCCAAATGGTTCTTATCTGCCGACACATTCTATGTTTCTATGTTTCTATCACCAGGTCTGGACTCAATTATTCCCCCCTATTTGTCTGCTTTCGGAGCCAACGCCTGGGGTCCAACCATATCCACGTAGGAGGACCGTGACACTGACTTACACTAGAAGAGACATTTTAGGCCACCCTATACCAGTCGGCCATTCCTACACCTGAGTGCCAACCCTCTAATAGGGCCCCAGGGGGTGGCCCGCTGCATATGTATAAGGTGAAATTGTAGTGACAGACTCCCTCTAACATGACGTACAATGTGTCACAAAAAACAGTCTCAAAATGACTTGGATAAGTAAAAGCATTCCAAAGTTATCACCACATAAAGTGACACATGTCAGATTTGCTAAATTAGACCTGGTCAGGAAAGGGTAAATGGCCAGGTCTGGAAGTGGTTAAGCAAGTGAAATGCATGCTCGATTGGGTTGAGATCTACTGACTGACTTGGCCATTGCAGAATATTCCACTTCTTTGCCACTCCTCCAATCAACCTTGCTGTCTTTGGTTGAATCTGAGCAGAAAGTCTATCCCTGTACACTTCTGAATTCATCCGGCTGCTTCTATATTCAGTCACATCATCAATAAACACTAGTGACCCAGTGCCACTGGAAGACATGCATGCCCATGCAATCACACTGTCTCCACCATGTTTTAAAAATGAAGTGGTGGGCTTTAGATGATGAGCAATTTCAAGCCTTTTCCATACTTTCTTCTTACCATCATTCTGGTAGAGGTCCATCTCATGTCTCCAAAGAATGCTGTTCCAGAACTGGGCTGGCTTCGTTAGATGTTTTTTGACAATGTCTGATCTGGCCTTTCTATATAGAGGCTGATTAATGGTTTTCACCTTGTAGTGAACCTACTGTATTTGCTTTCATAAAGTCTTCTCTTTATGGTAGACTTACTGTAGATACTGATACACCTACTTCCTAGAGAGTGTTCTTCACTTGGTGAGACTTAGATACTGATACAACTACTTCCTGGAGAGTGTTCTTTGCTTGGGTGGATGTTGTGAAGGGGTTTTTCTTTACTCATGGAAAGGATTCTGCTATCCTCCACCACTGTTGTCTTCCATGGACTTCCAGGCCTTTTTGAGTTCCTCAACTTACCAGTGCACTCATTTATACCAGAATGTACCAAACTCTTGATTTGGCCACTCTTAATATTTCAGCTTTTTCTCTGTTGGATTTCTTCTTTTTTTCAGCCTTATGATGGTTTGTTTCTCTTCCATTGAAAGCTCCTTTGACCGCATGCTGTGGGTTCACAGCAACAGCTTCCAAATGCAAATGCCACACCTGGAATCAACTCCAGACCTTTTACTTACTTAATTGATGGATTAACAAGGGAATAGCCCATGCAGCCCATTAAATAGCTTTTGAGATAATTGTCCAATTACCTTTGGTCCCTTGAAAAAGAGGCAGCTACATATTAAAGCGCTGTAATTCCTAAACCCTTCCTCCAAATAGAATATGAATACCCTCAAATTAAAGCTGAGAGTCTGCACTTTAAGCCCAAAGTGATTATATAACTGTATCTTGAATATGTTTTGGTAAACAACTAAAATGCCAAAACTTGTGTCACTGTCCACATATTTCTGGACCTAACTGTATGTCGACATATTAGTCCAGGGATCAGCAACCTTTGGCACTCCAGCTGCTGTGAAACTACGCCTATAGAAATGAAAGGAGGATTCTGGGAGTTGTAGTTTCAGAACTGCTGGAGTGACAGAGGTTGCTGATCCCTGTATTAGTCCATAAAACAAGTTATGGGTCTTGGGAAGCAGTGGCACAAAAAAAATGACAATATATATGTTTAGTATCCCCCCCCCCCCAAAAAATGAAAACAAAAAAAACAAAAAACATTTCATTCACCCCCTGAGAAAATACATATATAATATGTATCCCAAAATGACGCAATTGAAAAATATAACTTGACACTTAAAAGGGCTTCATATATGTAACAAAAAAAATGATGGTTCTTGAAATGCAACAATAAAAAAAAATCAAAAGAAGATGCTGGGTCCATTAAAGCCAAAAATAGAGAGGTCTTCAAGGGGTTAAAATAGGAAATCTTTTGTCAAGAGTTTTGCTACTTAAAACCCCTGCCGTGGAGGAACGCTGTTTGAGCGCACTACTTGCTGCCCATTAAAATCAATGACTGAGAATCCAATAATTCCATGGACTATTCCATAGTCAAGAGCCCCTTGAATGTCCGTGGCCATCTCTCTCCCAGCTAACACGTGCCTGATAACTCAGCGTACAGTGTTCGTCCTGTGCACACACAAGAATGTGGAGAGACTCTGAAAACTGCAGAGGCTGAGGTTTGTATTATGAGGTTCTGCAGCAGCTGAGGTGTGTATTATCAGGTTCTGCAGCAGCTGAGGTGTGTATTATCAGGTTCTGCAGCAGCTGAGGTGTGTATTATCAGGTTCTGCAGCAGCTGAGGTGTATATTATCAGGTTCTGTAGCAGCTGAGGTGTGTATTATAAGGTTCTGCAGCAGATAAGGTGTGTATTATAAGGTTCTGCAGCATCAGAGGTGTGTACTAGTGTATTCTGCAGAGGCTGAGGTTTGTATTATGAGGTACTGCAGCAGCTGAGGTGTGTATTATATTATAATACTGGTGTCTTGTTATATGGCAGAGGGGTCTTTGTTCCCACAGGCCTAGGTGTGCAGATGTCACTGGCCATAGAGATTTTGCAGTCTTTGGGAGAACTTTTCATGGCGGTCTGGGGAAAATAGAGAAGAAAAAAAAAAGAATGACTCCAGTAGAGAAACATCCGTTGTGGCACATTAAATCCTTTAGTATTCTGAGTCTTTAACTTTGTAAAATGTTTTAAAATGTATTTTTATTAGCAACTAAGGTAGTTTTTAATTGATTCTACAAAGGGGGCACCATTTGCCTAATCTGCCTAGTGCACCAAAGCACCTTGTCCCAGCCTTGTTCCTCTGCCAGCACGCGTTGCAGTGACCTGACTGACCAGTCCGGACCTGACCTCATCCAGCAGCGTCACCAATCCAGACTCCAGTCCAGTGCTGGGAAGATCTGTCTCAAATAAAGAAACAAGAAGCAAGGAGCATTATTGTTCCAGGTTTCTAATGGTGACATCACAAAAAGTGTGACCGTGCCAGGATTCTAATGGTGACATCACAAGCGTTGCCTTAGCAGGAGAGCGGCCAATTTGAATGTAATGGGCTGACACTTTATAAACTTATTCTTAAGGGTCCATTCACACGTCTTCAGGATTGGATAGATTCAGGTCCACTAATTTGTAGAGAGGAGGTTGGGGGTCGCACCTCTGGCAGATTTTTAGGGATGGAATAGTGTCACGAGAGGTTCCTCATGTTGTTTTGTAGTCGGATCCTAGAAGAGAAAATAGCCAAATAAGAAAAACTGTTTACAAAAACACAAGGAGAAGACAGAGTGAAGTGGCCAAACTTACCAGACCTGGTGGAGCTCTGCTCATCTTCAAGGGAATTTCAGATGGTTGGGGATGGTAAAAACCATCTGTAGATGGTAAATGGGCCCCAAGGAGTAGATGGTAAATGGTTATATGGTAAATGGGCCCAGGCGGCAGATGGTAAATGGGAACCAAGCAACAGATAGTATTTAGGTGGCCAAGGGGCAGATGTTATTTTAAGGGCCTAACGGCAGATATTATGGCCGGCGGCAGATGGTACAAGATGGCCGCTTTCTTATCCGAGGGTTAGAGGCCCCTGAAGGTCCTTCATCTCCACATCATCAGGATATTGATGAGGGTTGACATCCATCTTGCTATCATCATCATTGTGAACAGAATCCATCTCTATATCACCTGGATACTGCCGAGGGCCAATATCCATACTCTCTACCGCATTCACCACAGGAACTGTGTTCGGCAGAGGAAGGCAAGCATGACCATGCCATTCCAATGATGACATCACAAGAAATGCCTTAGCATGAGAGCAGCCATATTGAATGTAATGGGTTCCCACTTTGTGCTCAGGGGCGTTCTTGGGACAATTTTTTTTTCATATCATAGCATCTACATTGCCTGAAATTCTTTTCATGTCTCTTCATTCTCGTCACAAAGATTTTGGTGGTGGGATATATGACCAGAGAAGTGGAATTATGGGGCAGATTTATCAAACTGTCTAAAAGTAGAACTTTGGTCCCTGTAGCAGCCAATCACAGCGCAGCTTTCATGTATTCAGCTCTTGGAAAAGAAAAGCTGCGCTGTGATCGGTTACTACGGGCAACAAAGACAGTTTCTTTTTGCCCATTTCACCACATCTGCCCCATTGCCATCTAAATCTGTCAACCTCTCAGTTTTAATTTCTAAAATTGCTATTGGAAAAATCAAAGCAGCGCTGTGTTTGGATGCTAAGGGCAACAAGGACAGTTTTAATGTGAATCTGACCTAATGTGCGAGATGATGGGAATCCTTCAAAAGAAACCTAAACACCCACCTCTTCAGACAAGCCTACAACCCGTGACCCTGCTGCCTCTATACCGCCATGACCAGCTTCACCCGCACCTACTGTGTCCTTCTCCCATACCATGTAGATTGTAAGCCCTCACGGGCAGGGCCCTCTCTCCTTCTGTACCAGCTTGTAACTCGTCTTGTTTATGATTAGTACAATTGTCTGTGTTATGTATGTGCACCGCTTATCATATGTACAGCGCTATGGAATGAATGGCGCTTTAATATTGAATAATAATAATAATACATTGTGAGATGATGGAAGTAATACATTGTGTATGAGATAGAGATGATGGGAGTGATAAATTATGCATGAAGAGAGAGATGCATTGTGTGTGACATGATGGGAGCGATACATTGTGTATGAGAGGATGAGAGTGCTTATAGATATTTATCTACTGTATAATGTAGCATTTTCACAATAAAACTTTTTAAAGATATTTTTGATACTTTACAGTGGATTATTGTGTAATATACAGGACTATATATGGGGCAGTATAATATACAGGACTATACATGTGGTGCAGTGTAATATACAGGACTATACATGTGGTGCAGTGTAAAAGACAGGACTATACATGGGGTGCGGTGTAATAGACAGGACTATACATGTGGTGCGGTGTAATATAGAGGACTATACATGGGGTGCAGTATAATATACAGGACTATACATGGGGCAGTATAATATACAGGACTATACATGGGGGCAGTATAATATACAGGACTATACATGGGGCAGTATAATATACAGGACTATACATGGGGCAGTATAATATACAGGACTATACATGGGGGCAGTGTAATATACAGGACTATACATGGGGTGCAGTATAATATACAGGACTATACATGGGGTGCGGTGTAATATAGAGGACTATACATGGGGTGCGGTGTAATATAGAGGACTATACATGGGGTGCAGTATAATATACAGGACTATACATGGGGCAGTATAATATACAGGACTATACATGGGTGCCTAATTTAGATTTTCACTATGGCCCAATGATTATTATGTACGCCCTTGGCTGTCAGGGTGACTGAACCAAGCCCGCTGGCCGGGTTCCCCGCCCAAGGTCATGTGCTTCTGTCTTCATCTTCCTTGCCCTGTTTCCCTCACTAGTGTACTGCATTTTAAAAAGTAAAAAAATTATATTTATGAAATTTGTGATGAATCTGATTAGTTTAGAATAAATTTTCTGGTCTCTACTAAAAAATGTTTTCTTGGTTTTACAGTAAGACTAAAAGATGAAGCTACTTCCCAGTATTCTGTGCTCTGCAGTTTTCTTGCGTCGATCATACATTATCCTCATTTCCAAGTGCAAGCAAATGTCTATGATACATTCATGGACGCATCCTCACATCCCAGGAGACGATGTGGAAATGTTTGGAATCCACAGAAACGTCCCCATATCCCGTGACAGGTGTAAATGTGTGTGGATACATGGATGAATGCATATGTAGATTTCCAGGAACAAAGCAGAGGTCAGGACCCAGTCAGAACCCAATTTTATCTTTTCGAACCCAAGCTCAACATCATCCAGGCAAGATCCACTTGTACATTTGTATCCCCACTATTCTGTAGATGGCACTGTGTACTCTGATGGCGCATTATAACAGGGACGGTTTATATGGAGGGCAAATGGGCCACCACTCTGGGGCCCCCGTTTTGCAGATGCTATGAATGTGCAGCTTTCTCCATTCACTTCTGTTGGAGTTCTGAAAAAGCAAAATAATCGTGCTGAGGTATTTTTGGAACACCTATAGTAATGAACAGAGAAAGCCACGCATACGTGTCCACCTCTTCATTCACAGAGGCCATGAGAAGGGCCCCTTTCTTTAGGTGGGACCCCCACTTATCGGACATTTATGGCATATCCTGTGGATATATCCAGATGGGTATTACCCTTTAATACCAGACACCAGTCATATATTGATATCAGGTCATCTAGGAAATCATTTGTTTCAGCAAGCATTTATCTAAAATTCTATAGGTACTGTGGGGATGTGCTCGTGGTAGGCTACGGTAGCGGCGGCAGTATTGAGGCAATCATAGACAGTCTTTGTGATACACTGTGACTTTATTCACACCAACGGCATAACAGGCAATGTGCAGACCACACAGGTGCATATCCACATAGTGCATAGAACAAAAGTCCTTCCATAGAAAATAAACAGCAGGTTTGAGTCACCTTGTTTTGGACAGACCACAGCAGTTCTGCAGGCTTCTAGGCTATCTGCCTTTGTCTCCCTCAGGCCAGAGCCCCTTCGGCTCGTAGTACCACAGGTCCCAGGGCTATCCTTCAATGTGTGCTGCGCCCAGGCTCTCTTTCACCAGCACTCACTCTGTCTGTGGAAATCTCCAGCACAGCAAGACACACCCCCCCCCCATCATCAGCAGGCTGGGTTCTTTAAAGGCCCAGCTCCACCAAAAACCTGGGCTGGCCGTGGGGAACAGTAAGAACCGGCCCGGACACGCTGCGCCAGCAGCATTCGCCGCTGTAACCGCAATGATCCGGTTCTTACTCCACCGAGGCCAGGACCTCTGGTGGCACATATCGTCCGTCCATTATTATTCCAGGGACTCTCCTACATATCCTCCCCCTTTGTTCACCCCTGAGGGCTTGAACATACTGTTCAAGCCTGAGGGGGTGAACACACGCACAGCAGTGTACCCGGGACAGGGCATCTGCGTTCCCCTGTAAGCGGCCGGCCCTGTGCTCAACAGTGAACTTAAAGTTCTGGAGGGACAAGAACCACCTGGTAACCCGAGCGCTCCCCTCCTTAGCCCGACTCATCCACTGGAGAGGGGAGTGGTCGGTCACCAGACGGAACCTTCTCCCCAGAAGGTAATATCTGAGAGACTCGAGTGCCCACTTGATGGCGAGGCACTCTCTCTCCACAATGCTATACCGGGTTTCTGCTGGGGTAAGCTTGCGGCTTAGAAAAACCACGGGGTGCTCTTCCCCGTTGAGCTCTTGGGAAAGCACAGCCCCTAGTCCTACTCCCGAGGCATCTGTTTGAACTACAAACTCCCGCTTGAAGTCGGGCGTCACCAGAACTGGGGACTCACATAGGGCCGACTTCAAACGGGAGAACGCCTCCTCCTCCTTCTCCCCCCAGCGAACCATCACCGACTTTCTACCCTTCAAGAGGCCGGTTAACGGGGCTGCCAAGGTGGCAAAATGGGGAATGAACCTCATGTAGTACCCAATCAGGCCCAAAAATGACCGTACTTGCTTGGACGTACGAGGCCTGGGCCAATTTCGGATTGCTTCAACTTTATTCACTTGGGGCCTAATGACTCCGCGTCCATTCACATACCCCAAATAGCGAGCTTCCTCTAGTCCCACCGAGCATTTTTTTGGGTTGGCAGTTAACCCCGCCTTCCTTAGAGAATCTATCACTGCCTGAAGTTTTGACAAATGACCCTCCCAGTCTGGGCTAAACACGACTATATCATCCAGATACGCGGAGGTATACTGGTGATGGGGCTTGAGGACGGCATCCATCAGACGCTGGAACGTAGCCGGAGCGCCATGCAACCCAAAAGGCAACACCCTATACTGAAAAAGCCCCTCCGGGGTGACAAAGGCCGTCTTCTCCTTTGCCGCCTCCGTCAGAGGTACCTGCCAGTAGCCCTTCGTGAGATCTAGGATCGAAAAATACCGGGCTTTTCCCAGCCGCTCTATCAACTCGTCTACCCGAGGCATGGGATAGGCGTCAAATTTTGATACCTCATTCAATTTCCTAAAATCATTACAGAACCGTAATGAACCATCCGGTTTGGGAATAAGGACAATCGGGCTAGCCCACTCGCTCTTTGACTCTTCTATGACCCCTAGACGTAGCATCGATCTTACCTCCTGCGAAATGGCCTGTCGCCTAGCCTCCGGTACTCGGTATGGTCTTAGGCGGACTTTCACCCGGGGCTCGGTGACAATGTCATGCTCGATCAAGGTGGTACGTCCAGGAAGGTCAGAGAATACGTCCCTATTCCGACTAACAAATTCTTTCACCTCTTGTGCTTGTTTGGTCGACAGTCCGTCCCCTATCGTCACCCCAGCGGCGTTCTCCGGAACACCTGGTGACCCCGGGTCACTCCCTGACGTCCCGACAGAGAGCGGGCTGTCTGCAAACAAATTCTCTCTGTCCCTCCAAGGTTTTAGTAGATTCACATGATATACCTGTTCGGGCTTCCGCCTCCCTGGCTGGTATATCCTGTAATCAACTGGGCCCACCTTCTCCTTAACTTCATAGGGTCCTTGCCACCGGGCCAAGAATTTACTCTCGACCGTGGGCACGAGTACAAGAACTCAGTCCCCCGGGTGAAATGTCCTTACCCGGGCGGTTCGGTTATATACCCGACTCTGGGCCAGTTGTGCCGCTTCCATGTGCTCACGGACGATCGGCAACACGACCCCTATTCGGTCCTGCATTTTTCCTATGTGCTCTATCACACTTTTATGAGGCGTAGGCTGTTGCTCCCATGCTTCCTTAGCGATATCCAGTAGCCCACGGGGATGTCGCCCATATAACAACTCAAAGGGCGAGAACCCCGTGGACGCCTGGGGCACCTCCCGTACCGCAAACAAAACATAGGGCAACAGTAAGTCCCAATCTCTCCCGTCCTTAGCCAGGACTCTTTTTAGCATGGACTTCAGGGTCTTATTAAACCGTTCTACTAACCCATCGGTTTGGGGATGGTAGACGGACGTGTGCAGGTGTTTAATATTTAATAGCTTACACAATTCCTTTGTTATTTTGGACATAAAGGGTGTCCCCTGGTCCGTCAGAATCTCCTTTGGTATCCCCACCCGGGCAAACATACTCATGAGCTCTTTAGCTATTACCTTGGCCGACGTATGGCGCAATGGGACCGCCTCCGGATAGCGAGTGGCATAGTCTAACACTACTAGGATGTGTTGGTGACCTCAGGCTGACTTAATAATGGGGCCTACCAGATCCATGGCGATCCTTTCGAAGGGCACCTCTATAATGGGCATAGGTACCAGTGGACTGCGATACTGAGGTTGGGGGCTAGTCAGCTGACATACTGGACAGGACTGACAGAACCTCCGGACTTCCTCATATATCCCAGGCCAATAGAACCGTTGTAGAATTCGCTCCAGCGTTTTCTTAACCCCCAGATGACCACCCAACACATGCGCATGCGCTAAATCCAAGACCATTCGCCGGTAAGGCTGGGGCACCACCAGTTGTTCCACCACCTCCTGCCTCACCTTATCTACCCTATATAACAGGTCCTGGTTATAGGCCAGGTGAGGAAATACGGTATCGGCGCCGGGACGCTGGGCAACACCATTAACCACCGACACACCTTCTCTAGCCCGCAATAACGTCGAATCCTGGAGCTGTGCAGTCCCGAAGGTTTCTCGGGGTACCTCCAGATCCAGGATGGACGAACTTTCTACTGTCTCACCCGCCAATACTTCTAGGGGAAACCGGTCAGGGTTACACTCTACCTCCTCTACGGTGACCCCTACAGCTGGGGCTCCTGCCTCGGGGTCCTCGGGACCTGGACATTTTCCTTCCCCATAGGTAGGCAACCCGTTCCTCCACAAAGTCCAGAACAGGGGAAAGTCCCTCCCCAATATTGCGGCATAAGGGAGCCGTCTCCCCACCCCGACGACATGTGGTACCTCCTTTCCACACACTGCCAGGGTAACCTTAGTGGTGGGATACTCCCTGCGATCCCCATGTATACAGACAATGGTAAGGGTTCGCCTTTCTGGGAGTTTTTCCGTTACCAGCGACTCATGGACCAGAGTTACCAGGCTCCCAGAGTCCAGCAGGGCCTGCACGGAGTGTCCATTAACAACGACATCACACACCGGAGGGTTGTCCGCCGCCAGCAGGGGGTCAGCTATATACACCGGTTGGGCATAAAAAGAGGACCGGCGAGCGAACCCGCAGTCCATGGGTTCGGATGCCCTAGGGCAGTTGGATGCCACATGTCCCCAGTCCTGACAATGCCAACATCTGATCCTCGCAGCCTCCCTCCTCCCCAGGGTATTCCTCCCACGGACTGGAGATCCACTCCCCTCCTTATGTGGTGGGATCCCTTTTTCAGGATCCCGGGTCGGCAACGGGGGCTGACGTGACTTCGGTAGTACTGCTGAGTCCCGCACCAAATCCTGAGTGGCCATATACCTCTCCACCAGGCTAACCAGTTGTTCCAGGTTGCCTGGATCGCCTTGTCCCACCCAGCGCTGTATGGCTCTCGGGAGGGTACGCACGAACCTGTCGACCACGACCCTTTCAACCATCTGAGAAGTGCTTAATATTTCAGGCTGAAGCCATTTTTTTACTAGGTGAAGTAAGTCATAGGCTTGTGACCGGGCGGGTCGGGACTCGGCAAACACCCACTGACACACCCTGTGCGCTCGCACATAGGTGTTTACCCCAAACCTGGCCAACACCTCAGCTTTTAGCCTCTCATAGTCCTTGGCCTCATCGCAGCTGAGGTCAAAATAGGCCTTTTGAGCGTCCCCCACAAGAAAAGGCGCCACCACCTCGGCCCACTGCTCCAACGGCAGCCTCTCTTGCTCCGCGGTTCTTTCGAATACCATCAGGAATGCCTCTATATCATCTCCCGGACCCATTTTCCTCAGGGCGGATCGGACTTTGTCCCTGGCGGTAGACACAGTCGGGGTTGTCGCAGTTGAAACTCCTTGCAGGGATGTTCGCACCGACTCTTGCATGGCTACCAGCTGCTGCATTAGGAGAGTGTTTGTTTGCTGCTGTGCACACATAGCCTCCTCATGTCTTTTTTGCTGTAGCTCATTACTTTCCCTCTGAGCCTGCAATGCCTGTTGCTGCTGTACATTACTCTGAATCAGGTGCTTAATGGCCTCCTCCATCTTGTCAGGAACCATAAAACTTGCAGGCCTGATATATGACATGCAGTCCAACACAACTCTTGCCTCAGGCCTGCCTCACTGCAGGAATGCCCGCATCCTCCACCAATTGTGGGGATGTGGTAGGCTACGGTAGCGGCGGCAGTATTGAGGCAATCATAGACAGTCTTTGTGATACACTGTGACTTTATTCACACCAACGGCATAACAGGCAATGTGCAGACCACACAGGTGCATATTCACACAGTGCATAGAACAAAAGTCCTTCCATAGAAAATAAACAGCAGGTTTGAGTCACCTTGTTTTGGACAGACCACAGCGGTTCTGCAGGCTTCTAGGCTATCTGCCTTTGTCTCCCTCAGGCCAGAGCCCCTTCGGCTCGTAGTACCACAGGTCCCAGGGCTATCCTTCAATGTGTGCTGCGCCCAGACTCTCCTTCACCAGCACTCACTCTGTCTGTGGAAATCTCCAGCACAGCAAGACACACCCCACCCCCATCATCAGCAGGCTGGGTTCTTTAAAGGCCCAGCTCCACCAAAAACCTGGGCTGGCCGTGGGGAACAGTAAGAACCGGCCCGGACACGCTGCGCCAGCAGCATTCGCCGCTGTAACCGCAATGATCCGGTTCTTACTCCACCGAGGCCAGGACCTCTGGTGGCACGTATCGTCCGTCCATTATTATTCCAGGGACTCTCCTACAGTACATTAAAATGTTTTCTTCTCTATGGCTAGCCATGATTGAGATCAAGGTCAGAGCAACTGACTACAATGCAAGTCTTCAGACCTTTTCACTTTTTTCACAAAATTCCTCCATCAGTCTGCACTCAATACCGTATGAGAAAGTGAAAACAGGATTTTAGAAAATTTTAGCAAATAAAAAAAAATGAAAACCTGAAATTTCACATGGCCATAAGTATTTAGACCCTTTGCTATGTTCCTACACCTGTGCTAAATTCAGTTGATTGGACCTGATTTGGAAAGACACAGCCCTGTCTATATAAGGTCTTACAGCTGACAATGCATATCCATGCAAAAACCAAGCCGTGAGGAGGAAAGAACTGCCTGTAGAGCTCAGAGACAGGATTGTGTGGAGGCACAGATCTGGAGAAGGGGACCAAAAATTCTGCTGCACTGAAAAGTTCACAAGAACACAGAGGCCTCCATATTTCTTAAATGGAAGAAGTTTAGAACAACCAGGACTCTTCCTAGAGCTAGCCACCCCTCCAAAGTAACGATACTTTCACACTTGCGGCAGAGGATTCCGGCAATCATGACGCAAACGGATGGCATTTGTCAGACGGATCCGGATGCTGATCCGTCTGACAAATGCATTGAAATACCGGATCCGTCTCTGGTGTCATCCGGAAAAACGGATCCAGTATTTTTATATATTTATTTGCATTTTTAAAGGTCTGCGCATGCGAAGAGCGGAAATCCGGATCCGTTTTGACGGAACACTTCGGGCCAGATCCAGCAGTAATGCATTTCAATGTAAATGAATGCCGGATCCAGCATTCCGGCAAGTGTTCAGGATTTTTGGCCTGAGAGAAAACTGCAGCATGCTGCGGTATTTTCTCTGGCCAAAAAACGTAAGCGGGACTGATGCATACTGAACGGATTGCTCTCCATTCTGAATGCATTAGGATAAAACTGATCAGTTTTTTTCCGGTATTGAGGCCCTGTGATGGAACTCAATGCCGGAAAAGAATAACGCTAGTGTGAAAGTATCCATAGTAAGTGGGGGAAAAGAGCCTTGGAAAGAGAGGTGGCCTGAGCCTCAAAGATTCTGTGTGCAGACTGGACAAACTTCAAGAAGGTCAGTCATCACTGCACCAATCAGGGCTTTATGCAGAGTGCAGAAAGAAGCCTCTTTGTAAAAGCCAGCCTGAAGTTTTCAAAAAAGCATCTAAGGACTCAGACACTGAGAAACTAAATTAATTCATCTGATGAAACCGAAATTGAACTTTTTGGCCTCGGTTCTAAGTGTCATGTCTGGAGGAAACTATGCACTGCTTATCACCTGCCCAATACCATCCCTACAGTGAAGCATGGTGGTGGCAGATTCATGTCATGGAGGCGTTTTTCAGCTGCTGGGACAGTCAGACTGGTCAGGGATGAGGGAAAGCTGAATGGAGCATAGTACAGAGATATTCCTAATGAAAAGCTGACCCCGAGTGCTCTGGACCTCAGACTGGGCCAAAGGTCCACCTTCCAACAAGGCAGTCACCCTAAGGACACAGCCAAGTCAACACAGGAGTGGCTTAGGGACAACTCTGGGCCAACACTTGGTTGCCACAAAATAGGTGATAACTAATTGTTGGGGGCCCCACAATCACTAGAACAGGGGCCGTCACCCCCCCCCCCCCCATGTTCCTGCACCCTGTTGAGGAGGACTTTGAATGGAGGAGGGACTTTGGGATTTATTTAGCTGTTTCTGTGAGTCCTGTAGACAATGAACATGTTTCACCACCTCTATACAAGCTCCTTCTCACTGCGGTCAAGGAAGAACAAAGTGCTCGGTTTTAGTTATCATGGGACCCTCAGCAATCATAAATGTATCACTTATTGTGATAGGTGATAAATGTCATTTGTGAGAACACTTCTTTAATCTTGAAATTAATTAAAGGGGTTGCACCACAAATATTCTACATTTTTTAAAACCAGCACCTGGATCTGAATACTTTTGTAATTGTCTGTAATGAAAAATTTACTATAGTCACTAAGCTATTCAATAAAATGTATCTGTATAGCGCCATCTGTCCATCTCACTTTGGTGGTCGCACGTGCTCAGTTTAAAGGCTATGTATACCTTTAGAGGCAATTTGTTTTATTGTTGCATTGCACAAATTTTGAACTAAAAAATATTTTTTTCAATTGGTATTTATTAAAAATTTAGAGCCTTTTTCTCTGTACAGGGCTGAGATTCTCTAGTAGTAGGATCTAAATTTTCACTCTGTTCCATCAGGCAGCTAAGCTGAGGGTTCCTTATGTTTTATCTCTGATATCCTAAACACTCATTATAGCTCATTTCTTATCTCACTGGTAAGAATGTTGCTTAAATAAGTGTTTATGACCTCATAGTAATAAAAAGATAAGATTTATTGGATGACCCATGCACAAATTGAAAATGAAAGTACCATTCACACAGCTAGACAAACAGTTAACCCTTTGTGACAGACAGCTCAATACTTTTAACACCTTTAGGCTAGGTCTACACGACGACATTTGTCGCGCAACATTTTGTTGCACTAATGTCGCGCGACAATTTTTATAATGGCAGTCTATGGTGTCACACTGCAACATGCGACATGCTGCGACTGCGACGTGACAGTCGCAGAAAATCCATTCAAGATGGATTTTTCTGCGACTGTCGCGTCACAGTCGCAACATGTCGCATGTTGCAGTGCGACACCATAGACTGCCATTATAAAAATTGTTTGCGACATTAGTGCAACAAAATGTTGCGCGACAAATGTCGTTGTGTAGACCTAGCCTTAAATCTTCAACTGTCACCAGCCATATCTTCTATTAGAAGCTGTGGCAGTTACAGGGAGAGAGCTGCAGCAGAAAGGACACACCCTGTGGGCTGCCAGCTTGAAATAAATCTTGTACCCGGAACAATGAATGGAAAGATCTCTGGATCCATGTGAGGTGCAGAGCTGGTTCTAGATATGTAAGAAAGAGGGTGTCATGTACTATACAATGATCTGTATAGTCTGAATTTCATTTTTGTACATCAACCATGGCATAACCTCTTTAAGGGATTGAAGAAAAGAGATGGAGAGTATAGAAAAGAGATGGAGGAAAACAATCAGCAATGTCCTACGGTGGTTTAGCGGTGTGATGCGCCACCAGAAATGGACCCCTCTTAAATTTTTGCCATTAGGCTACCTCACCTCTATTTATGTCCATGTCTGAGACAGTTTGTAGGCCAAGAAAATCTCAACAGCTCTACAGACTGAGCATGCCTATAACAGTATATACTGTATATGCAAATCACATCATTATGCAGGAGACAGATATTATGTCCGTGTTAAGAATCCTATTGCTGTTTTCCTACAATCAGTCTGGCAAAGGTCCAAAGATAACAAACCTTCACGCTACAATGTCTCTGTATAGCAAATGTAACGGCGAGGAGTGTGTACACAGCATAAGACCTGAGCATACATTTGCATGTAGTGTAGATCCATGTGTACTGAACGCTGCACTGCAGCGGATGCGAAACATAATGACAGATACCAGTCAGCAAATACTGAGATGTCCACATGTATGTTCTATTCCATGTAGGTCTTCAATGGTGCACCGCACAGCTATGGTAAGGAGACACATTCGGCAAGATTCATGTCGGCTATTTTCAAAAAATACTTCTGAAAAATAAGAGCTGGTATATGTGACACATACATCCTTTAGGGCTTCTGTCTTTTTTTTTTTTTTTGGCTTTGGCTTCTTGTAATCCTTATACTGCGATATTAATATATAATGCTATTACTCATTTTGGTTCAGTAGTTAATTTAAAAAACGGACTTTTATAATATGCAAATTACCTGTCTACCAGCAAGTAGGGCGGCTACTTGCTGGTAGCAGCCGCATCCTCCTTTCATATAGACGCCCCCTCCTCATGTTGATTGACAGTGCCAGCGAACGCGCTCGTCTTCTGGCTGGCCCTGTCTGCGTTCAAAATCTGGCGCCTGCGCCGTACCTGTCTTCAGTCGGCGCAGGTGCACTGAGAGGAGGACGCTCGCTCGGCCGCTCCATCCTCAATGCGCCTAGGCCGATGACGTCACATCTACACCTGGCGCAGGCGCACTGAGGATGGAGCCTGCGCCAGGTGTAGATGTAAAAGCAAAAAGGTGGCTACTTTGAAGAACCTAGAATATGACATATTTTCAGTTGTTTCACACTTTTTTGTTATGTATATAATTTCACAGGTGTTAATTCATAGTTTTGATGCCTTCAGTGTGAATCCACAATTTTCATAGTCATGAAAATAAAGAAAACTCTTTGAATCAGAAGGTGTGTCCAAACTTTTGGTCTGTACTGTATGTGCAGAAAAACCACCTGAACATATCTATAGGGCCCCATTCTAAATAGAGTGTCCTTGGGGGCTGGTATATGTTGACATGCCTTTTTCTACAGAACAGAAAGGTGTTGTCCATGGATCAGCAACCTCCGGGCCCTCCAGCTGTTCTGAAATGACAACCCCCCAGAATCCACCTTTCACTTCTATGGGAGTTAAAAGAACAGCCAAGTAAGTGTGCACGATGGGAGTTGCAGTATCACAAAAGCCGGAGTGCCGAAGGTTGCTGATCCCTGGTGTAGTCTATGGCATGTATAAAGCAGCCTGCAAACAAGCTTACACTATGCTACTTATGGAATATAATAGGATCCTATGTGCGACGTATGTTGCTGTATGCCTCTACAATGGCTTACTATGGACATTCTATAGGATATACCATAAATGTCTGATAGGTACAGTTCCCACCCCTGGGACCCACTCCATTCTCAAGAATTGGGTCACAATGTGAATGAAGAGCAAGTGGCACAAGTACAATGTCTTCTCCATTCACTGCTATGGGTCTCCTGAAAATAGCCCTGCAGGTATGCTCATCTATTGTTTCAGTGCCCCATACCAGTGAACGGGACGACGTCGCACATGCGTGGTTGCCTCCCCATTCACTTAAAAAAATAGCCCAGCCAAACACATACCTCCCAACCATCCTGGATCCTGAGGGAAAGTCCCGGATTTCAGTGGCTGTCCCGCGCTCCCGGTATGGGGGGGGGGGGGTATGTCCCGCTCTCAGGCAGCTGTCCCTGCTTCAGCAGAGACAGTTGGCTGTAATGATGAAGCAGAAAGCCCTCAGCTCCCTGCTCCATCATTCCTCCCCCCTGCCGGCGCTCCACACTGCTGGTCTGGGCAGTGGGTGGGGCAGTGGGTGGGGCCGGCAGTCAGCCTCTGATCCTCCTCCTACACAGACCAGAGCAGCCAAAGTTTATCCTGCTGCTAAAGGAGGTGAGTATGTAAAGTTTTTTTTTTATTTTTAGTTTCTGTGAGGGAGAACAATCCTGGGCATATTACTGTGAGGGGGCACGATCCTAGGCATATTACTGTGAGGGAGCACAATCCTGGCCCTATTACTGTGAGGGGGCACAATCCTGGGCATATTACTGTGAGGGGGCACGATCCTGGCCATATTACTGTGAGGGGCCCAATCCTGGACATATTACTGTGAGGGGGCACGATCCTAGGCATATTACTGTGAGGGGGCACGATCCTAGGCATATTACTGTGAGGGGGCCCAATCCTGGCCCTATTACTGTGAGGGGGCACAATCCTGGGCATATTACTGTGAGGGGGCACGATCCTAGGCATATTACTGTGAGGGGGCACGATCCTGACCATATTACTGTGAGGGGCCCAATCCTGGACATATTACTGTGAGGGGGCACAATCCTGGGCATATTACTGTGAGGGGGCACGATCCTAGGCATATTACTGTGAGGGGGCACAATCCTGGGCATATTACTGTGAGGGGGCACGATCCTAGGCATATTACTGTGAGGGGGCCCTATCCTGGCCCTATTACTGGGAGGGGACCCAATCCTGGACCTATTACTGTGAGGGGGGCACAATCCTGGGCATATTACTGTGAGGGGCCCAATCCTGGACATATTACTGTGAGGGGGCACAATCCTGGGCATATTACTGTGAGGGGCAGAACTAGACATATTACTTTGATTATATTATTAAAGGGTTTGTCCTTTTTATCAGAATTATAAATCAGAATAATAAAAAAAAAATTATACTTGCCGTTTCAAACCCCTCTGTTCTAGCACCACTGCTCCATCTTCCCCTCCAGCCTTTGTGTGTATAACACAAGAAACTGCTGCAGCCAAACACTGGCCGCTGCAATCTTGTGCCACTGGCCATGGAACAGCTGAGAAGCCAATTGTCCTATTACTTTTGGCCCCTTAACAAGTGGGAGGCACATATGCAAACTGTTGTAATTCCTGCACCGTTCACCTGGTTTGGATGTAAATACCCTCAAATTACAGCTGACAGTCTGCAGGTAAAGCACAACTTGTTTGTTTCATTTCAAATCCATTGTGGTGGTGTATAGAGCCAAAAATGTTAGAATTGTGTTGGTGTCCCAATATTTATGGACCTGACTGTAAAAAGGATTACAAGATACGAGAGTATTGCGGTCTGCAGGGATACCTTTTTATTGTACTAACCTAATCCTCATAAGACAAGCTTTCAAGAGTTTTCCTTTCTTCCTCGGTTTTGCTTCAGACCTGAGAAAGAGAGAAACTCTCTCCAAAACGTTTCTTTATAGTATAAAGCAGTTTCAGCAAACACCAGGGCTGTGTGAATAATCCCATATGTTAAACATGTCACTAAAGAAGACCAATGAACAGACGCTCGCAGGCTTATTCACAAAAGGGTGAAGAGTTTGGAGAAGGGAACAATCTAGGACAACATAACAGAATAGGATAGTGAGCTGGATTGGAGAATTTTTTTCAAATCGGTCATGTTTTCCTATATTGTTCGCATCTCCAAACTCTTCACCCTTTTATGAAATAACCCTGTGGGTGTTGTTGGTGTGTGTAACTAATACTACTTATTCTGCTTGTAACGCAGAGTGCGGCGGTCAGGGGTGTGTGTAACGCAGAGTGCGGCGGTCAGGGGTGTGTGTAACGCAGAGTGCGGCGGTCAGGGGTGTGTGTAACGCAGAGTGCGGCGGTCAGGGGTGTGTGTAACGCAGGGGGCACAGGTCAGGGGTGTGTGTAACGCAGAGTGCGTCGGTCAGGGGTGTGTGTAACGCAGGGGGCGCTGGTCAGGGGTGAATGTAACGCAGGGGGCGCTGGTCAGGGTGGCATGTAACGCAGGGGGCGCTGGTCAGGGGTGTGTGTAATGCAGGGGGCACTGGTCAGGGGTGCGTGTAACGCAGAGTGCGGCGGTCAGGGGTGTGTGTAACGCAGGGGGCACAGGTCAGGGGTGCATGTAACGCAGGGGGCACAGGTCAGGGGTGTGTGTAACGCAGAGTGCGGCGGTCAGGGGTGTGTGTAACGCAGGGGGCACAGGTCAGGGGTGTGTGTAACGCAGAGTGCGTCGGTCAGGGGTGTGTGTAACGCAGGGGGCGCTGGTCAGGGGTGTGTGTAACGCAGAGTGCGTCGGTCAGGGGTGAATGTAACGCAGGGGGCGCTGGTCAGGGTGGCATGTAACGCAGGGGGCGCTGGTCAGGGGTGTGTGTAATGCAGGGGGCACTGGTCAGGGGTGCGTGTAACGCAGAGTGCGGCGGTCAGGGGTGTGTGTAACGCAGGGGGCACTGGTCAGGGGTGCGTGTAACGCAGGGGGCACTGGTCAGGGGTGCGTGTAACGCAGGGGGCACTGGTCAGGGGTGCGTGTAACGCAGGGGGCACAGGTCAGGGGTGCATGTAACGCAGGGGGCACTGGTCAGGGGTGTGTGTAACGCAGAGTGCGGCGGTCAGGGGTGTGTGTAACGCAGGGGGCACAGGTCAGGGGTGCATGTAACGCAGGGGGCACAGGTCAGGGGTGCATGTAACGCAGGGGGCACTGGTCAGGGGTGTGTGTAACGCAGAGTGCGGCGGTCAGGGGTGTGTGTAACGCAGAGTGCGGCGGTCAGGGGTGTGTGTAACGCAGGGGGCACTGGTCAGGGGTGCGTGTAACGCAGGGGGCACTGGTCAGGGGTGCGTGTAACGCAGGGGGCACTGGTCAGGGGTGTGTGTAACGCAGGGGGCACAGGTCAGGGGTGTGTGTAACGCAGGGGGCACTGGTCAGGGGTGCGTGTAACGCAGGGGGCACTGGTCAGGGGTGCGTGTAACGCAGGGGGCACTGGTCAGGGGTGCGTGTAACGCAGGGGGCACTGGTCAGGGGTGCGTGTAATGCAGGGGGCACTGGTCAGGGGTGTGTGTAACGCAGAGTGCGGCGGTCAGGGGTGTGTGTAACGCAGGGGGCACTGGTCAGGGGTGCGTGTAACGCAGGGGGCACTGGTCAGGGGTGCGTGTAACGCAGGGGGCACTGGTCAGGGGTGCATGTAACGCAGAATGTGGCGGTCAGAGGTGCGTGTAACGCAGGGTGTGCTGGTCAGGGGTGCGTGTAACGCAGGGGGCGCTGGTCAGGGTTGCATGTAACGCAGGGGGCGCTGGTCAGGGGTGAAAAGGTACTTACAGTTCTGATGTGCTCTGTCCTCGTGCCTTCTACCTCTAGGCGTGGTGGCAGGGGGAGGGGCGCGCAAAAATGTTTCCTGATGTCAAATCCCCAAGCCGCATTCTTTTCTGCCTCTGCAGGCCCTGCTAGGCTGAAATACACAGGCAGCCAATGGCAGTGCTGCCCTCTCCCTCCCAGCCAATAGCAGCTGAGGTGGGCGGGGAAAGATTCACTTGGCTACCGACTGTCGAGGAGCCCGTAGTAAAGCGGGTGAGCAGCATGGGCAGTACTTAAAGTTTGGCAAAACTTACAGATCGCCGCTGTACTAGCGGCGGCCAGCGTTTTAAAGGGTAATTAGCGGGGGGGGGGGGGGGGCAAGGAATAACCTGGGGGGGGGGGCAATTGCCACCCCCCCTTGCCCCCCTGTAGCAACGCATATGGCGCTGTGCTTGGTAAGCTGTTAGGGGGCCGCAGCACTCACAGGAGCTCCGGTGAGCGCAGCAGCCTCTTCTAACAGCTGATCGGCGGGGGACAGGCCATCAATATCAAATCCCTGGAGAACCCTTTAAGCCTCATGCACATGACCTTGAACACCGAGGCACACGGAGGCCTTTTTTTGTTGGAATCATACAATATCTTACAAAATACAATGCGCCAAAATGTATCAGATGCCGTTCTACAAACATCCACTCAGCTAAAAGCCCTGGTTCTAGGGAAAATAGGGTGCTATATGAAGGCACCGTATGGCAGCACACAGACCTAAAGCTAGTACGGTGCTTTATTTTTATCTTATTTATATAGTGCCAAAATATTCCGCAACACTGTACACAAATTGTCATACCTCACTTTCTGTCCTCATTGGTGTTCACAGATGAAAGGCCAGGGCGACAAGGCGACATGTGTCGTGCAATTAACTAGTATTTTGTGAGTGTGAGAGGACCTGGAGTACACAAGGAAAACCCCTGCAAACACAGGGAGAACATACAAACCCCACCCCTTGGTCAAATGCTAGATCCCAGTGGCGCAAGGAAGTGGTGCTAACCACTGAGCCACCCTGCTGCCCTGTATATGTAACCAGATTATTTATTATTCACATTATCAGATGTCACCAGTTTTCTTTCAGTCGTTATACAGATGAAGCGCTGGCAGAAAAGAAGAATACAGCAAAAAACAATTAAAAGAATGAGACACTTTATTCCTAAACAGTATTGTAATATGACTATTAACAAAAAGGATGTGTTATTATCATTCTATTATCACATTCATTATTGCTATTAGGGCTCATGCACACAACTATTTGGCACTCCACTTCTGATCCGCACGGACGGCACACGGACCCGTTCATTTCTATGAGTCTGAATAAAACAACGTATGGATGTCATCCCTATGCCCTACAAATGACAGAACATGTCTTATTCTTGTCCGTATTGCAGATGATGATAATAGAAATATCTAGTGATGGGAGTGACAGGAATGCGGAGTGCTCATGGAAGGTATCCGTATTTTGCAGATCTGTGGTTTGCGGACCGCAATGCGGACATGGCCGTATGCGCAAGGCTTTAATTACGATATTATTAAAGCACATCTGCCAGCAGATTTGTACCTATGACACTGGCTGACCTGTAAAGCAAAAGCAACATAATAACCAAATGAATAATATTATATCTAAGGTGGCAATAATTAATGTTATAATAACACTGGTCATTAGTGTTAATAGTCATAGTAATAATTAAAGGGCATCTGTCAGCAGTTTTGTACCTATGACCTGTTACATGTGCACTTGGCAGCTGAAGACATCTGTGTTAGTCCCACGTTCATATGTGTCCACATTGCTGAGAAAAATTAGGTTTTAATATATGCAAATGAGGCTGTAGGAGCAACGGGGGTGTTGCCGTTACACCTAGAGGCTCTGATTGACAGGAACGGGTGTGATAATGTTATCACCGCCTAGCCCTGTCAATCAAAGCGCAGAGCGTGTGGCAGCTGCAGAGAGAGCAGAGCCTCTAGGTGTAACGGTAACGCCCCCGTTGCTCCTAGAGGCTAATTTGCATATATTAAAACATAATTTTTCTCAGCAATGCGGGCACGTATGAACATGGGTCCAACACAGATGCCTTCAGCTGCCAAGTGTACGTGAAACAGGCCACCAGTGTCATAGGTACAAAACTGCTGACAGATGCCCTTCAATTATTACTATGACTATTAACACCAGTGTTATTATAACATGAATTATTGATATAATATTATTATTCATTTGGTTATTATGTTGCTTTTGCTTTGCTCTTCAGCAGTCAGCCTGTAATTCCTGCTGTGCCATACCTGGGCCAAGAAGTAACAAACCTATGAAGAACATACCCAGTGCTGTGCTGCTGTGTGGCCCCTGGGTGAGGGTCACATGAGTATCTGCAGCCTCCTGTCCATGGATTGCAGAGAAGCCTCCATAGCCTGGATGTGTCAGCAGCCTCACACACACTCACACACTTCCAGGCACACACTCTGTGACGTCTTTTGTGCATTTCCTGCATTACAAGGAGAGGGGAGGAGAAGGGGGGGGGGGGTGTTACTAATCATCAGCAGCACCAACAGCTACAGCAGCACCAGCCTTCACCAGGGAATCTGCCCACAGCTCCTGCCAGCCCAGGCTGATGTCTATTACATGGGAGCAGCTGGAGCCGTCCCTGGGGATGTGAGCACGACCCCCGTCCTGGTGCGGATGTGAGCTCCCCGGCCGTGCAGTGTTGTGCGCGGACTCAGTGGAGGACTGCGGCTGCTCCAGTTCCCTCCTGTAGGGCGCTCGAGGAGGCTTCTGGGCTGCAGCCACCCATCTGCATGGATGATCCCAGACGGTAGGTAGAGGACAGCACCCTTCCACCAGGCCGGAGCAGGGATTTACATGAGGATCTCCAGAGCTCTCAGCCTTGCAAGAAGACGACGCCTCCAACCCCCCCACCGTCCTTGTTTTTCCCGTTAGAAATCCCTGGATTTGAGTGGGAGTGAGCCGACAGATCACATTGGATCTCCATTGATTTTTTTTTTTTACACTCCAGAGGTGGATCGGCTCCCCTTAACCCCTCGCTCGCCATGGTGGTCTTCAATGGCTTGCTGAAGATTAAGATCTGCGAGGCTGTGAACCTGAAGCCCACAGCTTGGTCCTTGAGACATGCGGTGGGACCCAAACCCCAGACCTTCCAGCTGGACCCATACATTGCGGTCAATGTGGATGACTCCAGGATAGGGCAGACCTCCACCAAGCAGAAGACCAATAGCCCAGCCTGGCATGATGACTTCTCCACGGATGTCTGCAATGGCAGGAAGATCGAGCTGGCAGTTTTTCACGATGCCCCCATAGGGTACGATGATTTTGTGGCTAATTGCACCATCCAGTTCGAGGATCTTCTGCAGAATGGGAGCCGGCACTTTGAGGATTGGGTAAGAGAGATGATGCCTGAAGCTGCTGCTGCTGTAGTACGAGGCTTTATTGTCACACACATGGCCAAAAAGCTATTGTTTTACTGCTGGAGTGTGGAGGAAATCCTCTAGTGAGGAATGACACGGCCACACATCCCTGCTCTTCCTTCTGCACACTCCACATCTCCCAGAGATCAGCACATCAGATCCATGGGGGGAGGGGGACACCAGGGCCATACTGTTCATAAGTCTGAAGACTGGTCCACTGTGGAGATCAGAGGGCTGATTGATTACAGCCCTTCAATTCTATAGCACCAACCTATTCTGCAACACTGTACAAAGTGTGGTCTCAGGAGGGCCCACCTTTCCCTGGGATTCAAAAATAGAAAGCATTTGGGTGGGTTTACCTGAAAAGAACTCCAGAAGAACATACAAACTACATGCAGGTGATGGTGGGTCTAACACCACTCAGCCTCCTAAAATTCACTAAAAATAGAAATGATATTTTAAAGGGGTGTTTCCATCTTGGACATGATGGCGTATCCCGAAAATATGCCATCAATGTCAGAAAGGTGTGGGTCCCACATCCGGGACACACTCCTATCTCAAGAATGGGCCAAAAGCGAAAAGAACGCAATGCGGCCATCCTCCTTTCACCACTCTGGGGTTTCTGAAAATAGCCAAGCACCATGTGCTTTCCCTTCGGGGGATCCATCCTGGAGATAGGAACAAGTCCCAGAGTTGGGACCCGCACCTATCTGGTATTAATGGCATATCCTAGTGATGTGCCATCCATGTCTGAGATGAGACAACCCCTTTAAATCTTGTACCAGCACCATTGATGTTACTTTTTTTTTGGACAAAAATGGTGCGCTGTAGGATGGGTTGTTTCGATGACTGTAGATAGAAGAGAGGAATGACATTGGATAATTTGACAGCAACCAATTATTTGACAGCAAATTGCAAATTGACAGCAACCAATTATTTAAAAAATATATATTTGATCAGATTTACAAAAAATATATCATGGTCCTGGGATTTATTGATGACAGGACACAAAATTACCCTCAAATATTCTTTTTCTGACCTTCTACCTCCAATCTGGTATTCCAGAGATGCGTGGATGGTCTGTAGGCCCTATATATAAAAAAAGGTAATAGATAAGTATTATTCCCACTGTCTGCCTCTTCTGTCAAGTTCATATAAATTGTATTCAGTCATGTATGTTTTTGGAGAAGCTGGGTGGCTACCAGCATGGCCGTCGTAGGCTCCTATAACGGTACTTATGCAGTTTTCCCCTACTTTTAGATATTTCTTCAGTTATATGGCTGGGGGGAAGGTATTAAGGCACATCTAGGCAGATTTGTCATTCAGGAGTCTTGGAAAGCTGGGTGACAACCCATCTGGGAACTAGAATGGTAGCTATAATGGGTTGAACGTAGACAGAAGAGGACAATACAAGAGGATTGCTTTCTATTAAATATGGGCTAGGATTAAAGTCATCTGCTGATGCGGAACCTCTAGTGGGGTTCATCAATAAATGTAGTTTTCCTGTGTAAATGGAGGAGTTGATACGAGAACATCAGAGGACGATTCCTAGTGATGGGTCTGTCAGGTGGTGGCCCAGTGGTTACATGCGCTTGCTTTCTCCAGCCTGGTTGTAAAAGGAAATCCTTCTATCAAGTGATGACAGATGTCTTGCCTCTTCCGTATGCTCCCTGGAAAGATGTGTTGAGGGCACTGAGGACACGATTGCGACCCTCTGCCCTGTGTAATGAGCAGGGTCAGAGGAACGTAAGGGATTTGACATCTTTGGTTTGGCGTATTATAGAGACCATGTGATATCCTGCATTGTATTTGCAGATTATATATATATATTATACTTGTGATAATGTCATTCCAACTCCCACAAGGTTGACAGCCAGGTTTCCCAGGTAGCTGAACATCCAGTCTGCCTGGTTATGGAGTGATACAAACCCTAGTGCTTCTTCTCTGTAAACCTGTCAGGTTTGCCATTCACACATCTGATAAAGTAGGGTGACAACCCTTCTGGATTATTAGATGTCACATTATTTCTTGACGTCTTCTTGTGGGTTGTCCCACTATGCAATGACTAAGACATTCTATTAGTACAAATATAAATGCAATAAAAATATTATTCGGTTTTAACGTACATTACATTTTCTTCTCTAGTAGCGCCCCCTGCTGTTCATGCTTCTGGTCCACCTTCTCCTGTCCTCGGTGGTGGACTAATATGCTCAGTAGCTTCACTCCCCTCAGGTGTAGAGATCTCGTTGTGAAGCGGTCCAGACACCTTCCATTCATTCGTCCCTACTTCTAAATTCAGAGACACATATAGCTATATCTCTCTCTAGACAGTGGAGTAGGAATTAGTAGGGGTATTACATACCATACGTATCTCTGGGGCCGTATGTGAGGGACTATTTTCTCCATATTGTCCAATTATATGTAGTGTAACCGCCTTGAAACACCCAGTTACTCCTATTATCTCAAGGGTATAAAATAAAGGTTTCTGGGGTCGTCACTCAGATCTCCGCAAAAACATCTATTATTGATTGTATCCCTGTGTCGGCCGACTTAATTATTTAAATTACTTTGTACCTGAAAATTGAACTACTCTCACAAGGAGGAAGGAGCTAGCAAGAGTTAATTGTAGTGCATCTGGGGAGCTGCTTCCCACCCACAAAAAGGGAATAAAAAAGTCCTCCAGATACTTGATTAAAACTAGTTTGAGATCAGCCCTTTAACCACTGATTACTGATCTGCAGTAATCAGATTCCACTTAGGAAAGTCTCATTTGTCCCACTGTTAGTATTACTTTCTTCCTACGTCTGGCAGGTATAAAGCCGTTGTGAATTCTTTCTTTTCATTTAGTCGGGTATGACTTGGTAGGCCTCTGTAACTTGATGGACTCTTGTCTTCTGATTTTAGCTCTAGGCACACTTTCCTATACATGCCTTAGCATGCTCTCCATATACCAAGGAAGGAGAAAGCATGAGTGCGGCAGCGGTCAGACAGACTGACGGGGACCAGTTTCACTTGTTTTACTAGCCAACACCAGGAAAAAATGTAAAAAGAGGGTTAAAGGGGTTTCCAGGAGTTCGATATTGATGGCCTGTCCTCAGAATAAGTCATTAATATCCGATTGATGGGTGTCCAACACCAGCTGATTAAAGAGCCTGGAGGAGCTGAATGGAGTGAGGGTCGAGCATGCGCGCTGCCACCAAATTCACTGCCTGTGGCACTGATAAAAATGGCTGTGATCGGTCTGAGCCCCTATGATCTTGTAGTTCCCCCTACCCAGGGGATAACCTGTCATTTCTGGAATACCCCTTTAACGCCTCTATCCGAGCGATATGGAATGTGTCAGGGTCTGTTCAGTGGAAAAAATAATGGTTTTTCATGCAAGTTCAATCAATTTTATCTGCGACTGCATTTATTGTTTTCTTTTTTTTTCCGTCTGTTTTTCACGCGCATGAAGAAACACTGAACAATAACACTCATCATCTCCCAGCAACCATCAGACAAAAAACACATGGCATCCGGATGCCTTCCGTTTTTCTCGGCAAGCCCCATTCACTTCTATGGAGCCAGGGTTGACTGAGAAAGGGGCAATGTAGAACATGCTGCGATTTTTCCTTAACGCAGAGATTATTTGTGAAAAATGTATCATACCCTTACTCATGTACACATACCCATTGAAATGAATGGGTCAGGGTTCAGTCCAGATGCTGACTACACGCAAAACGGAATGCATCTGGACGGAAAGCTCGCTAGTGTGAAATTACCCTAATCTGACCATACACAATAGAGGTTTGACGTCTGGATCTGGTATCAATAAGCATAGATGGTACCAAAAAAGGTCAACGCCAAAAAAACTCTAATGTGTATTGGAGGTGGTACTACAAGTATATCCTCGGAAGGTCTTTAGGCACTAATTAATTTCAAGGGAAAATTTTTATTTGGGGAGTGGGAGAGATTTATGGCTTGATATGTACTGCTCAGCCTAGGCTTGGACAAGATATGGTGGGCTTCAGGAGTAAGTTAGACAGACTATGCTGGAGACAATTTAAAGGGCATCTGTCAGCAGTTTTGTACCTATGACACTGGCTGACCTGTTACATGTGCGCTTGGCAGCTGAAGTCATCTGGGTTGGACCCATTTTCATATGTGCCCACATTGCTGAGAAAAACGATGTTTTAATATATGCAAATGAGACTCCAGGAGCAATGGGGGTGTTGCCGTTACACCTAGATTATGCTTTCTCTGCAACTGCTGCGCCCTCAGCACTTTGACTGACAGGGCCAGGCAGGAAAAGCATCATCACACCTGGTCCTGTCAATCAAAGTGCAGAGGTTGTGGCAGTTGCAGAGAGAGCAGAGCCTCTAGGTGTAATGGTAACGCCCCTGTTGCTCCTAGAGGCTCATTTGCATATATTAAAACATTTTTATCATCAATGCGGACACATATGAACATGGGACCAACACAGATGCCTTTAGCTGCCAAGCGCACATGCAACAAGTCAGCCAGTGTCATAGGTACAAATCTGCTGACAGAAGCCCTTTAACATTTTTAAAGGCTGAGCATCATAAATATCAGATGCCAAGGCTGAGCAACCCAGAAGATCAGATGCCAGTAGTACATTTTTGGGCTTATCGACTGCTTGACAACTGGGAGTCCGTCACACAGTGTTTATGGCTTACATTCTGCCAATGTATTCAAATTTCTCTATAGTTAAAAAAAAAAAAAAAGGAATCGCGGCAAATCTGTATTAAAGTGTAAACGAAAGCAAGGCTGCAAGATCATCTCGTAACACTCTTGTCGTGTCTCACACTTGTGGTTTGGTCAGTGTAATCTCGTCTGCTGGTTATAGCTTCCTGTGACCCAAACCACTCTTTGTGGGTTTGAGTACTCAGTGTCAGCGGGGAGCCGTAAAGTTTTATTTTACACCCAAAGTGGTGTTGACATTGGAAAGTTTCCATGTCAAAACAATTGGACTATAATTTGTCATGGGGTTGGTGTGATAGATGTCCTATAGAGCGGACCAGCCTATACCAGTTACTATTGGCTGGTAACATCTTCTGGTAGCTTTCCTTTCATGTAAATTGGAATTCTGAGCAGTAAGAAGAAACAAAAAAACAAACACAAAATCTATAATTTTTGCAGCCATTGGACACTGAGTAAATGTGGCCCCCTATAGCTGAGAGTCTTGTATTCCAGCTCCACAAATGGCTCTTGATGCTACAGACATGTATTAAGCAATGAGTGGTCCTCATTACAGCTAGACCCCCCCCCCCCTTTACGATCATTGTCTGTCATGTGGGCGTGAGAAAGAGACAAGTATTTTATTTTGTGGGGAGGGTGACTGCCCATTCATATCATTATGTTAAAGGACATCTGTCAGCAGTTTTGTACCTATGACACTGGCTGACCTGTTACATGTGCGCTTGGCAGCTGAAGGCATCTGTGTTGGTCCCATGTTCATATGTGTCCACATTGCTGAGAAATATGAAGTTTTGATATATATGAAAATGAGCCTCTAGGAGCAACGAGGGCGTGGCTGTTACACCTAGAGGCTCTGCTCTCTCTGTAACTGCTGCACCCTCTGCACTTTGACAGCGCTAGGCAGTGTAAACGTCATCACACCTGGCCCTATCATTTGCAGAGAGAGCAGAGCATCTAAGTGTAATGACAACGCCCCCGTTACTCTTACACGCTCATTTGCATATATAATTTTTCTTAGCAATGCGGGCACACATGAACATGGGACCAACACAGATGCCATCAGCTGCCAAGCGCACATGTAACAGGTCAGCCAGTGTCATAGGTACAAAACTGCTGACAGATGCCCTTTAGTGAGGATGTCCATGTCATTATGTTACCGATGTTGTGAAGTGGGCGGGAATAGGACTGCAGAGGGAGAATAGCGTGCTGATCTTGCGGGAGGCAGTGACCTGTCCACTCCTGTTGTTATACTGTATGTACTAAGGGCGGTGTCATGAAGTGGGTGAAGATACAACATCCTCTAACTAATCAGATCACAGGAATCATAACCGCAGCAGCAGCAGAGGAGGAGGATGCTGAACTTGTGTGGGGCAGTGACTTGTAACCTCTTATGATCATGTATGTGAAGACAGGGACGTATGTACCTTTCACGGCTGTCTGCACAAGTCATGTCTCTCTCATATAAGTCTGTGATGCAGACGGATACCATATCGTGATTACATCTCTGATTTGCTTTTCATCAATAACAATTTCCATTTTTTTTCTTTTCTACATGGGATCATGGATCTGCTTACTGCTTTACTAGTTGTAGCATGAGGACTAATTTAACCCTTCTGCAACTATTTTTATCAATTGCTATTCACGGTCGATGATTACGTTAAAAAAAAGTATTCAATACGTATTAATATAAAATAAGTAATATTCCGGTTCTGTGCTCCCAGCAATCAGCTGGAGTGGTTGGGGAAGCCTGGCATTCAGTGTTTGATTTCCCTGCAGCGCCACCAAAGGGGAATTAAACTGTTTCCACTGACATCAATGTGCTATCCGTGTAACGCACGAGAGATGTGCTTTGTAGCTGCTGTCGACTAAAATCACCCCCCCCCCTTTAAATCAGATTTCCGTATTGCGGTTTTTGACAATGGGCTTGTAAGCCAGACTCTCTCTATAAGTATTTATCTTCTTCAGATATCTACCTACACCGATATTCTGTGATCTGAATGATCGTCCCATGGAAGCTCCTTGCAATCCTAGTAACAGTCAATGCATTTGAATATTCCCATTGGAAATAATCTCGGACTATTGCTAATTGCAACATTAAAGCAGAATTCCTTAAAGGGGTTGTCTCACTTCAAAAAGTGGCATTTTTCATGTAGAGAAAGTTAATACAAGGCACTTCCTAATGTAATGTGATTGTCCATATTGCTTCCTTTGCTGGCTGGATTCATTTTTCTATCACATGATACACTGCTCGTTTCCATGGTTACAGACCACCCTGCAATCCATCAGCGGTGGTCGTGCTTGCACACTACAGGAAAAAGCGTCAGCCTGTCTGGTGGCCGGGACCGTGGGAACGCACATAGGCTGGTGCTTTTTCTTATATTGTGCAAGCACGACCACCACTGATGGATTGCAGGGTGGTCGTAACCATGGAAACAAGCAGTGTATAATGTGATAGAAAAATGAATCCAGCCAGCAAAGGGGTCAACATGGAGAATCGCAATACATTAGTAAATGCCTTGTATTAACTTTCTCTACATGATAAATGCCACTTACTGAAGTGAGACAGCCCCTTTGAGGAATTCTGAGTTAATAGAGGGGAAATCCCAAATTCAGGGCTCTTGTTTATTCACCGTCAGCATTTGGAGGACCCGACACGTCTGTGCGTTACACAGGCAATTTAAAAGGGTTGTGCCATCTGGGACATTTATGGCATATTGATAGGATATGTCATTAAAAGGTTAGATAGGGGCGGCTCCCACCTATGAGATCTACTCCTAGGTCCCAAAGTGAATGGAGGCTACACTGCTCATGCGTGGTGTGTTCTCCATTTACTGCTGTAAGACTTCCGAAAATAGCTGAGCTCGTCAGTTTTTGGAAGTCCCATAGCAGTAAATGCACAGCAAGCGAAGCCACCCCATTGATTCACCTCTGGCCGGGCCAGGGCTCGGTGGTGAATGGAGGTTGGCTGCGCATGTGCGTTCTGCTCTCCATTCACTTCTGGACCCCGTTCTGGAGGTAGGAAGAGGTCCCAGAGGTGGGACCTGCACCTAACAGAGATTTAAGTGACATATGTCCCAGATGGGAATACCCCTTTAAAGTGACTATACCTTCATGACCATAAAAATTATATGTTAGTACCTTCAAATCATGTTCTACGGTATATATGTTCCCCGGATCCCACTGCCTTTTAACGCAACTCTGTAAGGGCAGTGCTATGGTCTTTGACCACAGGGAGGCTGAGGTAGTCTACTACGGAAGGGCTACGGAACGGAGCAACTGATGCGGACAGCACACAGAGTGCTGTCCGCATCTTTTGCGGACCCATTGAAATGAATGGTTCCATATACAGACCGTATGCGGAACGCAGAAAACAGTCCGTATACGGAACGTAAAATAGCCCTTAGGTTATATCTACACGACTGTATGTATTTTGCAAACTGCGGATCCGCAAAAAATACAGATGACATCCATGTTGCATCCGTTTGTTTTTTTTGGGAGGATCCATTGTAACAATGCCTATGATTGTCCGCAAAATGGACAAGAATAGGACATGCTTTATATTTTTTGTGGGGCTACGGAATGGACGTATGGATGCGGATAGCACACGGTGTGCTATCCGCATTTTTTGCTGACCCATTGAAATGAACAGGTCCGTTTTGTTTTTTTGCGGATAGCATGTGGAACGGACACGGAAACAAAATACGTTTGCGTGCATGAGGCCTTAGTAAGGGGGGGCCTGGAGGGGGTCGCTTTAACCTAGAAATGAATAATTCAAGTAAAAAGAAAAAAACTCTGATAATCTTGTCTCCTCTGTTTGTCCTTCCGCAGGATTTTATGCATGTTCCTGAAGTGATCTTGTAGAAATCCTGCAGAGAACAGAGGGGATAATCTGCTGCTGATCTGCTTCATTTTCATAGCCGAGGTGCAGGGCTTACTTACTGCAGGCAGAGGAGGGAGGCTACTGCTGCAGCCGGTTAGCTTACAGCCAGACAGGACTGTGAGGAGGAGGGGGAGGACATAGCTGATCTCACTTGAAATATAGAAAAAAATTATTTGTATATTTTTTTATTTGAATTGTAGTATCAGGTGAAATGGGAGCAGAAGATTAAGGAAGTGCCGGGAAATGTCTAGAGATCCATTAACTGGAATCGTTGTCAAGTTCTCTAGCCACATTCAGCTGATCACAAGGGGTCCCAGCAGTCATATGATAGACAGTGCAAGCTGGAGATATATACATACATTGTAGTGCAAGAGCACAAAACACAGCAAAGACAAGGGGGACATTTATCAAGCTCGCCTGTTTTTGGCCATACGATTAGACAGGCTTATTTCATTCGTCTTTCTTTCTTTTGCTTAGTATTTATTAAAAGTCGTACAGTCGTTGATGATTTAGACTAGGCGTATTAGTATTAGGCTGAGCTCTGGTGGCTGTTTTTAAGGTAGACAGGTTCATATTCACTAAGACTGGTCTAATTTACTTGCGCATGTCTCCACTTCTGGTTTTGGCTCACAATCGACTGAAATCACTGACCCGACACTGAGCAAATCACTGAAATGTGAACTAGGCCTAACTGTCACAGTAGATGGGGCTGGTGGCGGTTGAAGGATAGAACTAAGCATGTGCGTCCACCTCAGTGAAGTGGACAGAGAACTAAGGAAAAGAAACAACAGGTGGCGCTATACAGATACATTTTATTGACTAACTCAGTCGCTGTACTACATTTTTAACTGCTTGCAATTACAAAAGTATTCGGATCCAGTTACTGGTTTAAAAAACACATAGAATATTTTTTGTGGGCCAACCCCCTTAATTTTACAGCAACATAAGTACTGCCATGGCTGCAGGATGACCTGCATTGCAGCCCACACCTTAACAGATAAGTGCAATGCAATGCTCTTTATTGAAGGTATGTTCACATAGAGTATGTTTGCCTTTAAGGCAGGCATCCTCAAACTGCGGCCCTCCAGCTGTTGCAAAACTACAACTCCCAGCATGCCCGAACAGCCTACATGTATCAGCCTACAGCAGGGCATTGTGGGAGTTGTAGTTTTACAACAGCTGGAGGGCCGCAGTTTGAGGATGCCTGCTTAAAGGGCTCATGCACACAACCGTATATATTTTGCGGTCCGCAAAAAATACGGAATACATCTGTGTGCATTCCGTATTTTGCGGAAAGAGATAGCTGGCCCCTGATAGAACAGTACTATCCTTGTCCGTAATGCGGACAATAATAGAACATGTTCTATTTTTTTTTGCGGAACGGAAATACGGATGTATGGAAACAGAATGCACACAGAGTAACTTCCGTTTTTTTTTGCGGACTCATTGAAATGAATGGTTCCGCATATGGTCCGCCCAAAAAACAGAACGGACACGGAAAGAAAATACATTTGTGTGCATGAGCCCTTACATCTTTTTTTTTTGCAGGTCCATTGTCACAATGCCTGTCCTTGTCTGCAAAACGGACAAGAATAGAATATGTTCTGTTTTTTTGCAGAACGGACTTGCAGACATACGGATACGGAATACACACCGAATGTTTTTTTTTTAGTTTTTTTTTGCGGCCCCATTGAAAAGAATGAAAATGAAACAGACACTGACAAAGAATATGTTTGTGTGCAAGAGCCCTAAGGCCTCTTTCACACGGGCGTCAGTTTATTTGCCCGGATAAGAGGCGGGTGCGTTGCGGGAAAATGCACGATTTTTCCACGCGAGTGCAAAACATTGTCATGCGTTTCACTCGCGTGAGAAAAATCGCGCATGTTTGGTACCCAAACCCGAACTTCTTCACAGAAGTTCGGACTTGGGATTAATGTTCTGTAGATTGTATTATTTTCCCTTATAACATGGTTATAAGGGAAAATAATAGCATTATGAATACAGAATGCATAGTAAAACAGCGCTAGAGGGGTTAAAAAAAATTAAAAAATTTAACTCACCTTAGGGTACTTTCACACTTGCGTTTTTCTTTTCCGGCATAGAGTTCCGTCACAGGGGCTCTATACCGGAAAATAACTGATCAGGCATATCCCCATGCATTCTGAATGGAGAGTAATCCGTTCAGTTTGCATCAGGATGTCTTCAGTTCAGTCGTTTTGACTGATCAGGCAAAAGAGAAAACCGTAGCATGCTACGGTTTTATCTCCGGCGAAAAAAACTGAAGACTTGCCTGAATGCCGGATCCGGCATTTTTTTCCATAGGAATGTATTAGTGCCGGATCCGGCATTCAAAATACCGGAATGCCGGATCCGTCCTTCCGGTCTGCGCATGCGCAGACCTTTAAAAATGAAAAAAAAAAAAAAAAACTGATCCGTTTTGCCTGATGACACCGGAAAAACTGATCCGGTATTGCAATGCATTTTTCTGACTGATCAGGCATTTTTCTGACTGATCAGGATCCTGATCAGTCAGAAAAATGCCTGATCAGTCAGAAAAAATGACACCCGTTTGCATACAGTTTGCCTGATCAGGCAGTCAGTTCAGGCAACGGAACTGCCTGCCGGAATCAAGCAACGCAAGTGTGAAAGTACCCTTAGTCCACTTGATCGCGAAGCCCGGCATCTCCTTGTGTCTCCTCTGCTGAACAGGACCTGGGGTGAGCTGCTGCATTAAATAGAGGTTAAGGACCTTTGATGACGTCACTCCGGTCATCACATGGTACGTCACATGATCTTTTACCATGGTGATTCACCATGGTAAAAGACCATGTGATGACCGGAGTGACGTCATCAAAGGTCCTTAACCCCTATTTAATGCAGCAGCTCACCCCAGGTCCTGTTCAGCGGAGGAGACAGAAGGAGATGCCGGGCTTCGCGATCAAGTGGACTAAGGTGAGTTAAATTTTTATTTATTTTTTTTTAACCCCTCTAGCGCTGTTTTACTATGCATTCTGTATTCAGAATGCTATTATTTTCCCTTATAACCATGTTATAAGGGAAAATAATAATGATCGGGTCTCCATCCCGATCGTCTCCTAGCAACCGTGCGTGAAAATCGCACCGCATCCATACTTGCTTGCGGATGCTATGCGATTTTCACGCTTCCCATTCACTTCTATGGGGCCTGCGTCGCGTGAAAATCGGACAATATAGAGCATGCTGCGATTTTCACTCAACGCACAAGTGATGTGTGAAAATCACCGCTCATGTGCACAGCCCCATAGAAATGAATGGGTCAGGATTCAGTGCGGGTGCAATACGTTCACCGCACGCATCGCACCCGCACGGAAAATTCGTCCGTGTGAAAGGGGCCTAAATCTGTGGCTGACCCTTGAATTTCTGCCGGGGATTTTCAGTCGTACCTGCCGTGCACATGCAGATTAATTCCCATTTGAAAAATTGACATGTCCGCCATTCCTCTTTTTTTGGGAGGGGGGGGGGGGGGGAATCTGGGAACCAGAACATTCTGGCGTCATCGAGTCATCTTTGTATTTCAAGGACGCCTTTAAGTCGGACTTGTTTGCTGTGTTAGACGCCCACGGGCCATAGATTTTCTTCCCTGGGGTTTGAGAACTGCATATGACTAATTATGAGGCAAAGTAGAAGCCCGGCCGCCTGCTGCAGGACATGTGTGTCCAAAGCCTGGAATAAAATCATGAATATTCGCAGAAATGGGACTACGTAGATATGGGCAGGAGCTGTTTTATTCCTAATCGTGGGTGTTTCTAGCAGTTAGAATGGTCGGTAAATGGATCCATGTGGATTGCAGCTGATTATCAAGTCCTTTAGGTCAGTAATGTGGCCGTAGACATTAGATATTTCTTGGCTGATTCAGCCATGTGTTTGGGATTCTGCTGACAACGTGATGGGGGTCATTTACTAACAGCCAAAAGCCAGATTTTGGCATAAAGTAGCAATCCCCTTTTTGTGACTTTTTAACGCCCGTACGACAAAATTATATTTTTGTGTTTTTTATGCTTTTTTTTTGTTGCCAATTTTCTGTTTATGTTAACAACCCCATTTAAGACTATAGGTAACACCACTCTACAGAGGGTGCGGAATCGCACAAACAATTGGCATGCTGTGGATTTTTAAATCTGCACAGCAGGTCAATCTGAACACAGAAGAAAAAAATATATCAAATCCCATTCACTTTGCTGGTACTGTATTAGGACTCATGCACAAGGCCGTTGCCGTTTTTGCGATCTGCAAAACACGGATACTGGCTGAGAGCCTGCTGCCATTTTTTTCCGCAAAACTGACAAGAATAGAACATGTGCTATCTTTTTGCGATCCGCTGCGGCTGCCCCACGGACGGTGTTCGTGCATTGCGGCCCAGATTTTGCGGGCCGCAGCACGACCACAGGGTGCACACGTTCGCGTGCAGGCGGCCTTAGGGCTCATGCACACGACCGTGCCTTTTTTTTCAGTATGCAAATTGCGGATCCGCCAAAAAACAATGCCGCCTGTGTGCCTTCCGCAATCTGCGGAACGGAACAGGAGGCCCATTATAGAGATGCCTATTCTTGTCTGCAAAACGGACAAGAATAGGACATGTCTCATCATTTTTACGGGGCCTCGGAACGTGCTGTCCGCATCTTTTGCGGACCCATTGAAATAAATGGTTCCGGATACGGAATCAAAATATGAGGGCAGTATAAATTAGTGACAAACATGCTGATTTCAGCATTGTGTAACTCATCAGCTAAAAGTAAGTGGTTGCCGAGAACCAGCATCATAATCATTGCAGCCCAGGCCTTGAAAAGAGTCACGGCCACCTGAGAAGAGTCCTGGTTATTCCTAATCTCCTGCTCTCTCACCCATCTGCTGATGACTGGCAGTTCTCTCCTAGAGAGGAAGGGAGAAAACTAGGTAGAAGACTGTCAGCCATCAGCAGGTGGCAGGAGAGCAGGAATTCCTGAATAACCAGGACTCTTCTCAGGTGGCCGTGACTCTTCTCCAGGCCCAGTCTGCAATGATTGTGATGTTGGTTCTCGGCAACCACTTACTTTTAACTTTTAAATGACAAATCGCTGAAATCAACTTACCTGTCTCTACTTTATGCTGCCATTAGTATGGCATGCAGTATGACGGTTCTCTTTAAGAGCGGTGGGTCTGTATTGTTATCGGCCGCGCAGCATCACAACTATGTCATTGTTGTGACGCGACTACAGCCGTACCGTGTTGAACTACCGGCTAGGACCTGTGGTGACATCAGATCACATGCTCCAATTACATGGTCCATCACCACGGTGATGGACCATGTGATTGGAGCATGTGATCTGACGTCACCACAGGTCCTTTAGCCGGTAGTTCATCATTAAAGAAGTAAAGAAGAGACCGGGAACTACGTGATCAAGAGGAGAAGGTGAGTTAATTTTTTTATTTTTTTTAACCCTCAATTTATCACCTACTAAGCATTCTGTATTCAGAATGCTATTATTTTCCCTTATAACCATGTTATAAGGGAAAATAATACAGTGAATAGACTGTCACCTAGCAACCATGCGTGAAAATCGCACCGCATCCGCACTTGCTTGCGGATGTTTGCGATTTTCACTCAGCCCCATTCACTTCTACAGGGAGTGCAGAATTATTAGGCAAGTTGTATTTTTGAGGATTAATTTTATTATTGAACAACAACCATGTTCTCAATGAACCCAAAAAACTCATTAATATCAAAGCTGAATATTTTTGGAAGTAGTTTTTAGTTTGTTTTTAGTTTTAGCTATTTTAGGGGGAAATCTGTGTGTGCAGGTGACTATTACTGTGCATAATTATTAGGCAACTTAACAAAAAACAAATATATACCCATTTCAATTATTTTTTTTTACCAGTGAAACCAATATAACATCTCAACATTCACAAATATGCATTTCTGACATTCAAAAACAAAACAAAAACAAATCAGTGACCAATATAGCCACCTTTCTTTGCAAGGACACTTAAAAGCCTGCCATCCATGGATTCTGTCAGTGTTTTGATCTGTTCACCATCAACATTGCGTGCAGCAGCAACCACAGCCTCCCAGACACTGTTCAGAGAGGTGTACTGTTTTCCCTCCTTGTAAATCTCACATTTGATGATGGACCACAGGTTCTCAATGGGGTTCAGATCAGGTGAACAAGGAGGCCATGTCATTAGATTTTCTTCTTTTATACCCTTTCTTGCCAGCCACGTTGTGGAGTACTTGGACGCGTGTGATGGAGTATTGTCCTGCATGAAAATCATGTTTTTCTTACCTTGCAGACTTCTTCCTGTACCACTGCTTGAAGAAGGTGTCTTCCAGAAACTGGCAGTAGGACTGGGAGTTGAGCTTGACTCCATCCTCAACCCGAAAAGGCCCCACAAGCTCATCTTTGATGATACCAGCCCAAACCAGTACTCCACCTCCACCTTGCTGGCGTCTGAGTCGGACTGGAGCTCTCTGCCCTTTACCAATCCAGCCACGGGCCCATCCATCTGGCCCATCAAGACTCACTCTCATTTCATCAGTCCATAAAACCTTAGAAAGATCAATCTTGAGATATTTCTTGGCCCAGTCTTGACGTTTCAGCTTGTGTGTCTTGTTCAGTGGTGGTCGTCTTTCAGCCTTTCTTACCTTGGCCATGTCTCTGAGTATTGCACACCTTGTGCTTTTGGGCACTCCAGTGATGTTGCAGCTCTGAAATATGGCCAAACTGGTGGCAAGTGGCATCTTGGCAGCTGCACGCTTGACTTTTCTCAGTTCATGGGCAGTTATTTTGCGCCTTGGTTTTTCCACACGCTTCTTGCGACCCTGTTGACTATTTTGAATGAAACGCTTGATTGTTCGATGATCACGCTTCAGAAGCTTTGCAATTTTAAGAGTGCTGCATCCCTCTGCAAGATATCTCACTATTTTTGACTTTTCTGAGCCTGTCAAGTCCTTCTTTTGACCCATTTTGCCAAAGGAAAGGAAGTTGCCTAATAATTATGCACACCTGATATAGGGTGTTGATGTCATTAGACCACACCCCTTCTCATTACAGAGATGCACATCACCTAATATGCTTAATTGGTAGTAGGCTTTTGAGCCTATACAGCTTGGAGTAAGACAACATGCATAAAGAGGATGATGTGGTCAAAATACTCATTTGCCTAATAATTCTGCACGTAGTGTATGGGGCCTGCGTTGCGTGATAAACGCACAATATAGAGCATGCTGCGATTTTCACGCAACGCATAAGTGATGCGTGAAAATCACAGCTTATGTGCACAGCCCCATAGAAATGAATGGGTCCAGATTCAGTGCGGGTGCAATGCGTTCAACTCACGCATCGCACCCGCGCGGAAATCTCGCCCGTGTGAACTCAGCCTTAATGGCTATAAAGTCTGGTCCACCATAGATCTTGTTGTCTACTAATTCATTATCTAGTGAGGGTTGAACATGTCTGCAATAAATAATGGTGGACATAAGTATCCAGAGTAATGTCCTGCCCCAGACTGACCTCTTCATGAGGAGCCTATGAAAACTAAAGAACTTCACAGCAGCTGCAGGGTTAATCTCAGTGTCGGTGCTTAGATCCCTTATCGTAATCTACTAATCTATCACATGACTTTCAGGCACATTCCAAACCAGTTTGCCATGTAGCTGGGGTCATCGCAGGTAACCCTGTAAGTACCATCAAGGCGGCTATCAATGTGAGCTTACATTACCCTGCAGTAAATTCATCAGTCTCCGTGTAGACATGACCCTCAGACCAGGCCAGGAGGTAAACTTTCAGGCACTTTGGCTTCCTTGATCTCATTATAGCTTTTTCTTTACCTCATGTGGCAAAACCATATGTTAAGGTAGTCTGCGGAAAACCTGGTGACAACCAATATGGCTACTATGACAGAGTTTGTCATCAAACTATCTGCGGACCCATTCACATGGACGGGATGATCAAACATTTGCATGAATATTCATTTACCCAATTATCGGCGCTTGTAAACATGCTGCTGATCACCCGAAAAATGAACCAATGTGGATGTTTTATGTGGCATTAAAAATCATTGTTTGTTGGCAGCACATTGCTCTGTATACACAGTGAATGTGTATGAAGACTGTATGGGATGAATGATCGTATTAATGATCATTCTTCCCCATAATAATGATAGTTTCTGCATGTAATGTATGGGATGAATGATCGTATTAATGATCATTCGTCACCAAATGATAGTTTCTGCATGTAATGTATGGGCTGAATGATCGTATTAATGATCATTTGTCCCCGTATGATAGTTTCTATCCATTGCCATTGCAGAGGACAGGACTGGTGATAATGGCTATGATTGTGGTAGTTGTATCCACGGTGGCAGTCCTCACTCTGGCGCTCCCTGTGTTGTACAGTGAAGGAAGGGCACACCCTGGTTCACTCAGAGCCCTGGACTATTGGGAGGCTACTGCCTGATGTTGACAGAGTAGTTAGGTGCAAAGCAGGAGGGCAGATGCAGGACTGGCTGATGGCGGAGGCAATGTCCAGGCTCATTTGGTTATAAAAAATAAAGTCTCTCTATACTGAGTGGATAATGGGAGTTGTGGTACAAGTACTGTATGTGCAGTAGGTCCATTTTGAGGTATGTCACACAGCAGGCTTTTTGCAAAGGCTCTATATGGGAGGTGACAATGCTGGTAGTAGTCCTTCCTGAGTCCCTGTGTAGATACTCTATGCAGTAGAGTACAGAACCACATGTGTGTGATCACTCGCAGTCTAATTTCTTCAGTTCCCAGTTGCAGAGTGCAGATCCTTCAATGGATGGCCAGTCTATCTCGGAAGTATTGCAGGCGCCAGAAGCAATCAACCTTCACCACAAGCAGTAAAGTCTGTTACCATAAACGTGCGTTTACCTTAGTGTCTCGGTCCAAGCACAACCTTCTGTATAAAGTCAAAGCTTTCTTTCTCTCACAAGGATAAACCTCAGTTGTGTTCTGGCAGTTTTATACTCTCTGTATTAGGGTTTGGCATTACTTTATTCAAAGTTGATGGTACAGATGATAAGCAACAGTTCGGATTCAGCATATGGTAACGCAGTGCATGAATGTGGAATCTTGGGGCGGGCCTCCTGCTTCCTGAATAACAGGACCAGGCGAGATGACTATGCATGGTCCTGTCAATCCAGGAGGAAGCATGAGGTGTAGGGGTGCACAGAGTGGCCTGGGCCTGCCCTCGGTGCACTTAACTGCTCATTTTCTCCTAAATGCAGCAGCAGATCGCTACGTGAAAGTATCATTGTATTCAGCTGAGCTAGCCCTACAAGACATTGTGTCTGGTTTATCGGTGAATTTCCTGGTGACAGTGTTCCCTTTAACGAGCTGTCGTCAGGTAACGGCATTGTACTTATTTACCTATACTTCCTATTTTAACCTTGGTGCATGTGGCTATAGACGGGAAAGTAGGACACGGCCCTGCTGCCAGCTTCCTCTCTAACATTGTTACATGATTAATACAGTGAGATTAGTAGTTCTACCTTCTCATTGACGCTGATGTAAAGCCTCCAGGACAGTCTAATGGACCAGGCTGACACAGGGATATTGAGTACAATGAGAAAAGTATTGCATCCAAAAACTGTACATGTGGCTCAACCTACTGCGTTATAGGGGCCTTAGAGCCGACCCGTGACTTCACCTGAGGGCTTCACATATTACTGACTTAGGCCGCTTTCACACACGCATTTTTGCCCAATCTGTCATGAATCAGCAAAAACGCTTCCGTTACTGATAATACAACCGTCTGCATCCGTTATGAACGGATCTGGTTGTATTATCTTTAACATATCCAAGACGGATCCGTCATAAACTCCATTGAAAGTCAATGGGGGACGGATCCGTTTTCTATTGTGTCTGAGAAAACGGATCCGTCCCCATTGACTTGCATTGTGGGTCATGCCAGATCCGTTTTGCTCTGCATCCCATGACGGAAAGAAAAGTGCAGCACGCTGCGGTTTGCTATCCGGTATGGGAACGCATCCAAACGGAACAGAATGCTTTTTGGAGCACTCCATTTTGTTCAGTTACGTTTTGTCCCCATTGACAATGAACAGGGACAAAACGGAAGCGTTTTTCTCTGGTATTGAGACCCTATGACGGATCTCAATACCGGAAAATGTAAACGCTAGTGTGAAAGTAGCCTAATGGTAATCCAGTTGGTAAGGGGCTATTATACTGTCCGATGTTTTATGGGCCAATCCTGTTTATCGCTCGTTTGCATTGGCCTATTGGGTTGATGCCAAGTATACGGGCGAGGAACGATTTCTGCTACAGTTGTTCTTCTCCTATTAAGTTCTATTGAATCTCAGGAGCACATCCCTGGGATGATACGCTTCCGATAATCAGGCATCTTTCATCCTGTTAAAAGAGGCAAACTAGCCGACAGCACGATTATAAGTCCTTTGGTATAAATAATACCGTTAACTAGAGAAGTGTATATAGTGGAGCCTCCGGGGATGCTAGTGCACCGGATTGATGTTATCCCTGTGCATGGTGTAGATCAGGGATGGCCAACCTGCGGCTCTCCAGGTATTGCAAAACTACAACTCCTAGCATGCCCAGACTGCCTACAGCTATCAGCCCACAGCAGGTCATGGTGGGAATTGTAGTTTTACAACAACCGGAGATCCGCAGGTTGGCCATCCCTGGTGTAGATAAACCAGGCTCCAGGTGGAGTCACTCACTCTGATCCCCATGCTATGGGCAGGTAGAAGGTAACACCATTACTGTTCATGTGCAACCACCTCCATACTGGTAATACAGATCCATGTTCCTGGGAATTGGGGGTCCCCAAAGTCAGATTTCCAGAGATCCTATCTCTGTGTCGTTAATGTGTATAGTGGGAAAATCCTATTAACAGTCTTGTGTGAATAGGAATAGACAGTGAACTTAATAAAATTTGTGACGATTCAATTAAGTCGAAATTGGCTCAAATTGAAAGTGCCCTGAAAGATGGTGTATGACACTCTGAGGTCCCCTAGGACTGTATCCAAACCATTTCAAGCTCTTTATCGCCAAGCCAGAATTAATAATGTCAGTGTCATATATGGCTGTGGGTAAATGGATGCCGGTGATAGCCTGTTTAATAACACACTGCGCTGTCGGTCCAAAAATGATCTTCTTTTGGTGGCAGATGCCTTCTCTGTCCTCTGATTTGTAAAATGGAGGTTGACATTTTTAATGAGTCACAAAAGTCCAGATTTGCCAAGAATCTTTTGGGAAATTTGTAAGGAACTTGATTTGCCTATAACCCATTTACTCATCTCTAAATAGGACTGAAAACTGTACAGTGGATGGAGCCGGAAGCAGAAGGTTCTGTCCCCTGTACAGCGGCTGTGTCAGGGTACCTCGGCTCACCCACCGCTCTCAGCTGATCATTGGGAGTGTCGGGTGTTGGATCAAGACCAACAATCTGATATTGATAACCTACCCCGGAAAACCCGTTTAAAGCAACCTTGTGGTTCAAGAAAAGGACTTCACATTAAGGGCTTGTTCACACGAACGTCTGAAGCCCGTGCTGTGGACCGCAAATTGCGGTCCGCAATGCACGGGCACTGTCCGTGGGGCAGGCGCCTGGGGATCGCAGACCCATTCACTTGAATGGGTCCGCGATCCTTCAGTTCCGCAAAAAGATAGAGCAAGTTCTATCTTTTTGCGGTGCGGACGCATGGAACGATACCCCAGAAAGCACTCCGTAGTGTTCCGTTCCGTTCTTCCGTTCCGCATCTCCGGATTTGTGGACTCATTGAAATGAACTGTGTCCGCATCCGTGATGCGGGATGGCTACAGAACGGTGCCCGTGTATTGCGGATCCGCAAATACGTTCGTGTGAATGAGCCCTAATGGGGAATGAACAGAACACTTACCTGGTGACCTCTTGTTAGCTGCAGCTCCGCAAATATCTGGGGATTCCCTTCTGCTCTCCAATATTCAGACTGCCCGATGCATGATGCACATTAGGCCAAACTGTGATCTACACATGTGAAGTCTCCTCTTCAATATAAGTTCTGCAGATCAGCCATGAAATGCGTTTACTAAGGGGCTGCTATCTCTTATGGAGATAAATAGATAGATAGATAGATAATAGATATGAGATAGATAGATAATGGGTATGAGATAAATAGATAGCTATAAGATAGATAATGGATATGAGATAGAAAGCTGCAGTGTGTTTTTCAGTGCAGCTTTGAGTGCTGTCAGTACCAGAACAGGGGGGGATTTAGGAGAATTAGAAGTGGTGGTGCGGACCCCTTATGCGCAGGACCGCTCCTGTATTACTGCAGATAGTAGCCGGAGATCACGGTGACAGATTCCCTTTAAAGCTTTGGCCCGTGCACAGAAGAGCGAGGCTGTGAAGGACTTGTCCCGTGCTTTTGGCAGAGTTCACCTGAGAGCTAATACTTTCTCTTATCTGGGATCCCTCTATAATCCCAGTGAACTATACAGATGCACAATGCGCTGATAACTTTATGTTGATTTTTCCACTGTAGAATCTTGGAGCTTCTGATACCTGGTTGCCATTGCTGTACGGACACTGGAGATGAGGGCATGGGGCCACTTCCCACCAGTGTGGACTCAGTATTAGGATGTTTAGATCCCGGCAGGTCTGTGCAGTCCTGTTGCACGGTAGTTTATCCTTTGTCATGGCATTGATTATGTTTTCAAATCCCTGCGCTAATTCTGAGTGGTCAAATAAAAGCGTTATCGTTATCTGTATGTACAATAGCTGGCGACTAATCCAGACTCATCAGGTTTATTGCTGATAAAGTTTTATGGTTCTTTACTTCCCTTCTGTCCATTACCTTTCATTAGGACATGAAACTGGAAAGATCAGTGGGTTCAATAAATGGTAACGATTGCCGGTGGAAAAGGCGGAGCGGAGGTATTTTCTAGTCTCGCCCTATTTATGTCAGGTCATTGATGACTGTTAAGTGAAGCCTATCCATATGTCCTGTTAGTGCGTATAGGCCTCCTATAGGCTGGTGCTCTACGAGTCACTTTTAAAGGGCATCTGTCAGCAGTTTTGTAATTGTACCCATGACACTGGCTGACCTGTTACATGTGCACTTGGCAGCTGAAGGCATCTGTGTTGGTCCCATGTTCATATGTGCCCTCATTGGCGAGAAAAATTATGTTTTATTATATGCAAATGAGCCTCTAGGAGCAACGGGGGCGTTGCCGTTACACCTAGAGGTTGCCGCCCCCTCTGCCCCTTGATTGACAGGGCCAGGGATGATTACGTTTACACTGCCTGGAATTCGGATGTCCATTTATTACCTAGCCGAACGGATGCCATGAAGTTCTACATTTCCCATTGCAGGGAAAATGTCCGGCTATCCTCTTCGGTGAAAGGAAGACTAAATCTAGAAAGGAATAATACAAGTAAACAGGAGATAGTCTTGTCTTCAATGTTTCTCAGTCAGCAGTATTTTGTGCATGTTCCTGGAATAGATAGACTTGTAGAAACCGCACGGTACACAGGGGTTAATCTCCTTCTGTTATGTTACATTTTCACCTGGGAAACAGTCGACGGGACAAAGGGGGGAGGCTCCTGCTGCAGCCAGCTGTCTTACAGCCAGAACAGTGAGCAGCAGGAGGGAGGACATGACTGACTGATCTCCTGGAACACACAGATTCATTTTTGTTTTGTTTTTTAGATTTCTTAAGGGGACTAATGGATGATTTTAACCAAAATGAGCATTTATTAGTTGAAATTTAATCGCAAACAGTTGACCGATGACGGACCATTATCATCTGAAAAGAAGTCGACCGTGTTTAATGTTTTTGTCCAATAGTCGGACAAAAGATCTTTCGCTCAAAGGAAGATAGTTTGTGAATGAAGCTTCCCAGAATGATCTTTCATCCATCACCCGGTTTCATTGAACATGTATGGCCGCTGTAACGGTCCCTATGGAGTAAAATGTGTATGGGCGTGTCTGCCAAACAATCGTTCACCGGATGTCTGTTCAACCATCAACCTGTGTTTGGCCAGCTTTAGGCTACTTTCACACTTGCGTTGTGAGGATCCGGCAGGCAGTTCCGTCACTGGATCCGCCTGCCGGATCCGGAAATACGTATGCAAACAGATATCATTTGTAGATGGATGCGGATCCGTCTGACAAATGCATTAAAATACCGGATCCGTCTCTCCGGTGTCATCCGGAAAAAACTGATCCGGTATTTATTATTTTTAAAGGTCTGCGCATGCGCAAACCAGAAGACCGGCTCCGTCAATGCGGCAATTTTAACTGATGCAGACTGAACGAAATGCTCTCCATTCAGAATGCATTAGGATTAAACTGATCAGTTTTTATCTGGTATTGAGCCCCTGTGACGGAACTCAATACCGGAAAAGAATAACGCAAGTGTGAAAGAGGCCTTAGTCTTAAATGTAATACAAAATGAGATCATGTGAAAGGAGGAGATTAAGGCAGGAAGTGGTGGGATTTTTTGTTACTTTAAGATCTTAAAGGTTTTTGTAGGATTTTTAAAAAATTATTCCCCGTAACGTGTGATACCTAATGAAAAAAATCATACTCTCCTGTCCCTACAGCTCCATTCCAGCACTTTTCTGGCTCTGTTCTGCGATCTTCTGGCCCCCACTTGTTTAGTTCCGGCCACGGTGCAGATGTGGTCACGCGTGCCTCTGCTGCCTGTGACTGGTGTCAATGGTGCTGTTTCCCCAAGTGGCACATTACTGCTGGGGCACATCACCGCTTGATTTATATTTACGAACCCACCGATTGGATTAAAGGGTTTGTCTGGGCTTGAGGATAGGCCATTAATATTAAAAGCCCGGACAATCCCTTTAAGGTTTCATATGTTTGGGAGGGAACATTCTCCGAGTGGCAGATGTTGGTAGGAAGAAGGACCACCGCTCATGTTGGAGTTCAACTTAACCTTGTTCCCCGGTTAGGTCATCCAGTGACAAATCTCTATGTATGTACCCCTTTAATATAGTTTTTCCCTGGGGGTAAAACATTGATGACCCATCATTTGGATAGGTCATCAGTATCAGATCGGTTAGGGTCCGACTCCTGGTACCTCTGCTGATCAGGTGTTTTAAGAGTTCACACTGCTCCAGTGAGTTATGCTGCCTCCTGGCAGCATACTGAGCACAGCGCCGCACATTGTATAGTGGCCGTGCTTGGTATTGCAACCCAGGCTGAGCCGCACATGGACCACATGACCAGTGAATGTGACGTCACTGCCGTAGGAAGAGGCCCCAGCGCCTACCGGAGCACTGCACCCACTTCACAGACCCCACTGATCTGGCATTGATGACCTTTCCTGAGGATAGGTTATCAATAGATTACTCCTGGAAAACCCCTTTAACAACCAGCGTCATTTTTGATATTGCAGTGTATGCTGAGCATGCGTATAGAGCCACGCTTTGCCACTAGTCCCAGTTTATCCTGCCAACTGCTTGGATTGTCACGCCAGCTGCAGCCCTGCAGATTGCCTTCCTCTGCTCCATATACTTTATTATTTTTTTGTAATCCTAGCCTCAGATTTATGGTTTCTGCAAGCCTTCAATATACTAATCGCCCTCCCCCTCAATGTGTTCAATTTTAGATTTCAAAGACAAACTGTTCTATGCAGTCACAATTGCTGAGCCCATGCATACATTCTGTCCACTGAAATTAGTCACTCCGCTATGTGACTCTTTTATTATCATTAATGCTGTCACTGATCACATGTGGTGTGCAGGGGCAGATGGCGGATACGTAACTCCAGATGGAATCCGCCACAGGCTCTCCGGGGTATGGAAATAACAAGCCGAGCTTCAGGTGTCTGACGGAACCTCCCAGCCTCGGGATTTGTGTCTTGTTACATTGTATCAGTATGTGAACATTGCGGATCCAAAGATCATATCTACGTAGCCGAGTAGAAACATTCCGATTTATGAAACATCTATCTATCTATCTATCTTTTTCTATCCATTTTAACTATCTAATGTCTATCTATCTCATAGCTATCTATTTATCTATCTAAGGCCTCTTTCACACGGGCGTCATGTTTTTTGCCCGGATAAGAGGCGGGTGCGTTGCGGGAAAATGCGCGATTTTTCTGCGCGAGTGCAAAACATTGTCATGCGTTTTGCACTCGCGTGAGAAAAATCGCGCATGTTTGGTACCCAGACCCGAACTTCTTCACAGAAGTTCGGGCTTGGGATTGATGTTCTGAAGATTGTATTATTTTCCCTTATAACATGGTTATAAGGGAAAATAATAGCATTCTGACTACAGAATGCACTAGTATAATAGTGCTGGAAGGGTTAAAAATAATAAAAAAGTTAACTCACCTTCTCCTCTTGTTCGCGCAGATGCCACTCTGTTCTTTAGCTGTGGACTGAATGACCTGAGGTGACGTCAGATCACATGCTCCAATCACATGGTCCATCACCATGGTGATGGAGCATGTGATCTGACGTCATCAAAGGTCCTTTAGCCCACAGATAAAGAACAGACCGGCATCTGCGCTAACAAGAGGAGAAGGTGAGTTAACTTTTTTATTATTTTTAACCCCTCCAGCACTATTATACAAAGCATTCTGTATTCAGAATGCTATTATTTTCCCTTATAACCATGTTATAAGGGAAAATAATACAGTGAATAGACTGTCACCTAGAACCCATGCGTGAAAATCGCACCGCATCCGCACTTGCTTGCGGATGCATGCGATTTTCACGCAACCCCATTCATTTCTATAGGGCCTGCGTTACGTGAAAAACGCACAAAGAGGAGCATGCTGCGATTTTCACGCAACGCACAAGTGATGCGTGAAAATCACCGCTCGTGTGCACAGTCTCATAGAAATGAATGGGTCAGGATTCAGTGCGGGTGCAATGCGTTCACCGCACGCATCGCACCCGCACGGAAAACTCGCCCGTGTGAAAGGGGCCTAAGGCTGGTTTCACACGGGCGTTGCGGAAAAATGTGCGGGTGCGTTGCGGAAACACCCGCGATTTTTCCGTGCGAGTGCAAAACATTGTAATGCGTTTTGCACTCGCGTGAGAAAAATCGCGCATGTTTGGTACCCAAACCCGAACTTCTTCACAGAAGTTCGGGCTTGGGATTGATGTTCTGAAGATTCTATTATTTTCCCTTATAACATGGTTATAAGGGGAAAATAATAGCATTCTGAATACAGAATGCTTAGTATAATAGCGCTGGAAGGGTTAAAAAAATAAAAACGTTAACTCACCTTATCCCCATGATCGTGTAGTTCCCGGTCGGTCTCTTCTTTAGCTGTGGGCTTGGGCTGAATGACCTTTGGTGATGTCAGATCACATGCTCCAATCACATGGTCCATCACCATGGTGATGGAGCATGTGATCTGACATCACCACAGGTCCTTTAGTCACAGCTAAAGAAGAGACCGACCGGGAACTAGGCGATCATGGGGATAAGGTGAGTTAACTTTTTTATTTTTTTTAACCCTCCCAGCACTATTATACTATGCATTCTGTATTCAGAATGCTATTATTTTCCCTTATAACCATGTTATAAGGGAAAATAATACAGTGAATAGACTGTCACCTAGAACCCATGCGTGAAAATCGCACCGCATCCGCACTTGCTTGCGGATGCTTGCGATTTTCACGCAACCCCATTCATTTCTATGGGACCTGCGTTACGTGAAAAACGCAGAAAATAGAACATGCTGCGATTTTCACGCAACGCATAAGTGTTGCGTGAAAATCACCGCTCATGTGAACAGCCCCATAGAAATGAATGGGTCAGGATTCAGTGCGGGTGCAATGCGTTCAACTCACGCATCGCACCCGCACGGAAATCTCGCCCGTGTGAAAGGGGCCTAAGGGTACTTTCACACTAGCGTTTTTCTTTTCCGGCACTGAGTTCCGTCCTAGGGGCTCTATACTGGAAAAGAACTGATCAGTTTTATCCCCATGCATTCTGAATGGAGAGTAATCCCTTCCGGATGCATCAGGATGTCTTCAGTTCAGTCATTTTGACTGATCAGGCAAAAGATAAAACCGCAGAATGCTACGGTTTTATCTCTGGCGGAAAAAAATGAAGACTTGCCTGAATGCCGGATCTAGCATTTTTCCCCATAGGAAATTTGAAAAAAGATACAAGACGAATCCGTCTATCCGCATCACAAGCGGAGAGACGGATCCGTTCTTGCTATGCATTTGTGAGATGGATGCGTCTCTCACAAATGCTTTCAGTCACATGTTTGATCGGCAGATCCGGCGAGCGGTTCCGACGACGGAACTGCCTGCCGGATCACACTGCCGCAAGTGTGAAAGTAGCCTAAAGCAAAAATCTGCCAGCACTACATCCAACTTGAACAAAAATAGTGCATGCCTGAAGGGACTAGACTATTGCCCAATACACAAAGTAGCAAAAAGGCAGCACTCCAAAATCAGTAAAAGATGAAGAAAACGCTTTTATTCACCCATGTGGATACGCAACGTTTCGGCTCAACACTAGAGCCTTTCTCTAGTGTTGAAATGAAACGTTGCGTATTCACATGGGTGAATAAAAGCGTTTTCTTCATCTTTTACTGATTTTTGGAGTGCTGCCTTTTTGCTATCTATCTATCTATTATTATTCCATCTATCTATTATTCCATCTATCTATTATTCCATCTATCTATTATTCCATCTATCTATCTACCCATCTAAAATCCATTCACAGTGAAGTGCCTCTCTTGTCATCCATATGCAAATTGATCACATGAGGATCAATTCATTAAAGTTCTACACAATGTATCCCTCTCAGTACAAACACTGCATATCTCTCTCAAACTGTTTCATGTCTTAAAGGGGTTGTTTACCCCTGTAGGCCTTTGGGCAGACGCCCCCCAGGGTGGCTGGACATGCAGAGAGAATTATACTTGGGCCCCATGCACATGATCATATCAGTTTTACACAAAATATGGAGGCTGTCTGTGTGCCATGTGCATTTTTATTGTGGGCCCATTGACTTCGATGGGTCCATGGTCAGCATTTTGCAGACATATTCTATCATTTTGTGGAAAGGACATGAGAAAGATGGTCCATGTGCTTTCTGCATCCGTATGTCTGACTCACAAAAAGATAGGACATGTTCTATAATTGTCTGCAAAATGCAGACCACGGACCCATTGAAGTCAATAGGTCCTGAAAAAATGCAGATGCAACACGGACGGTACACAAATTGCAGACCACAAAATGCATATGGTCTTGTACATGGGGCCTTACCTGGTCCCTGCCACTGGGGTTCCTGCTCCTTCTTTCCCTGTTCGCCGTTGTAGCTGTCAGGTCTCCTCACATCAACATCCTGTTTGACGCAGGTCACATGGCCGCTGCAGCGTTGATGTGTCCCCCCTGCGTCATGTCACTGAGTCACATGATGCAAGAGGGACAAGTCGCTGCTGCAGCCACTCATTGGCTGCTGCGGCTACATGACCCACGTCCAACAGGACGTTGAGGTGGAGAGACCGGAGAACTGCAGGGGGATGAAGAAGCTGGAGCCAAGCATTGGGGATCAGGTAAATATGATTCCCTCCACAAGTTTGGCCCTGAAAATGCCCCCAGGGGTGAACAGTCCCCGTAATTCTTTAATGTTCAAACACTCCATTTATACGGAGCAGTCGTATAATATCAGTATTTTCGTACGATTGTTGGCAGCACATCCCTGCTGCACACAACGAGAAGCGCTGCCGACGATGGTTTATGTCTGCATAAAGCGTGTGATCAATGGGAAATCAGTTTAAATTTGTTCATCAGACATGTTTTACAAAGGGTAATGGTCAAGAAGGAACATTCCCACTGCCCCGTGTAAATGGGTCTTTACTCCAAGGAGGGATGCCACCTTACCCGCCACTGTCAGAAGGCATCATGCACAGCGGGTAGTCCTTGTGCTGACGATCAGCCAGCCTACTGTAAAGAGGCTTAGCAAAGTCTCCTTTCTCCATGAGAACAAGAGCGCCCATTCATGGCACAATCCTTTCGGCATGAACATTTGTTTTTTGAAGAGTTAGACCCATAATTCGATTAGGATTGTTATGCAACCATTAAGTAACACTGCGCAACACTTCACAGAGGCTTTGTAGAGGCTGCGCGTCTGCTGCTGGACATTGTGCAGAGAAGTATTCTGTCATTTTGTTGTGGTTGAATTCATTTGGTTTATTCTGCTATTGTTATGGGTTTGTGGATTTGACGTCGGTGCCTCCAATAGGTGTATGAAGCCTCTGCTAGATTCCTCTGCTCAATCCTTTACTTGGCTCCTGATAACAAAAGGACCAGGTTGTTGAAATCCAACATGCCCTATCCTTATCTACCCCGATATCAGCTGTCGGGAGAGGCGGAGGCCCCATACACATTAGAAGGTTGTCCAGTTCAGCTGATACACATCTGGTGGATACGGCCGGCTTTAATGATGCAGTCATTTTAATTTTTGTTTTTCCTCTCAATGACGTTATTTTTTTTCTTTGGCATGTCTTTTCTGTGTGGGAGAAAATGCACTTTTTTAGATGCTGTTTGTCGGTAGATCTAAAGAAATATGCAATTTATGAATTTTTTAAGCTTGCATATATCCAAACCTTTCTTTGTATTAAACTTTTTTTTAAACCATTTATGTTTTACAGACAATGTTCAATCAACTACAATGAATACTGAAAGGGATTGTCTCATCATGGACAAGGGGGCATATCGCTAGGATATGCCCCCATTGTCTTATAGGTGCGCTGGGACCCGCACCTATATCGAGAACGGAGCCCCGCAAGGTGGTGGCTGGAGGACTCTGGTCCGGCCACCACCAAGCCGGCTCCCCATAGAAGTGAATGGGAGCGTACCGCGCATGTGCGGCCCCCGCTCCCACTCATTTCTATGGGACCGACGGAAATATTTTTGCCTGCCCCATAGAAAATGAATGTAGGGTAGCTGCACATACGCAGTGCACCCTCCTTCACTTGCAGGGCTCCGTTCTTGATATAGGTGTGGGTCCCAGCTATGGGACCCGCACCTATAAGACAATGGGGGGCATATTCTAGCGATATGCCCCCATTGTCCATGATGAGACAACCTCTTTAATACATGTGTTTGTTTGCTTTTATGTAATGATTGCACAAGAAAATGTAAATTAGGCCAGACACACCCAAGCGAGTTTCAATGAGAGGTCCCTGATTTATAATGCTGTGTAACCCTTAGAGTCATGACAATGCTGTAATTGTAATACTCTCAGGACTCTGTGTTACACAGCATTGTAAATCAGTATGCTGTAGGATCCTGTCAGAGGAGGCCAGGACAGGACCTAATTAAATTATTTGTTGTGGACAAATGGTAGAGTCCCCTTCAAGCATGCTGCAGTCCCTCTTGACCTCAACATCAAGGGTTTAACCGCTGATCCTGGCTATTAGAGGAGATACTAGGCTGCTAGTATATACAGTAGCATGCAAAAGTTTGGGCACCCCTGGTCAAATTATTACTGTGAACACTTAATCAAGTTGAAGATGAAATGATCTCCAAAAGCCATACAGTTTAAGGGGTTGTCCGGGTTCAGAGCTGAACCCGGACATACCTCTATTTTCATCCTGGCAGCCCCCCTGACATGAGCATCAGAGCAGTTCATGCTCCGATGCTCTCCTTTGCCCTGTGCTAAATCGCTCAGGGCAAAGGCATTTTTTGGAGATCTGGTACTGGGGCTCTCCAGGGGGCTGCCAAGAACCCCGGTGACGTCACTGGCACTGATGGGTGGGATTTAGCGCTGCCGTAGCCTGTAAAACGGGTAGGGCAGCGCTAAAGCCCGCCCATCAGAGCCAGTGACGTCGCCGAACACACTGCCGGGCAGAAAACAAAATTGAAAACAAAAGAGCCTGTGCCCTGCGCGATTTAGTGCTGGGCAAGTGAGCGCACTGGAGCATGATATTCTCCGATGCTAGCCTCAGGGGGGCTGCCTGGGTGAAAATAAAGGTATGTCCGGATTCAGCTCTGAACCCGGACAACCCCTTTAAAGATGACATATTCCCTTTGTATTTTAGGCAAAAACTATTTTCATTTTCAGAAAAACAATAAGGGGAAAGGTCCTGAAGTAAAACTTTGGGCACCCTGCATGGTTAGTACCTAGTATCATTTAGCAAGTAGCACAGCTTGTAAATACTTTTTGCAGCCAGCCAAGAGTCTTTCAATTCTTGTTTGAGGGATTTTCATCCATTCTTCCTTGCAAAAGTCTTCCAGTTCTGTGAGACTCCTGGGCTGTCTTGCATGCTCTATTTTGAGGTCTATCCAATGATGTTCAGATCAGGGGACTGTGAGGGCCATGGTAAAACCTTGAGCTTGTGTGTTTTGTCAGGTAGTCTATTGTGTGTTTAGGGTCATTATCCATTTGTAGAAGCCATCCTCTTTTCAACTTCAGCTTTTTTACCGTTGGTGTTATCTTCCAGAATTTGCTGGAATTTCATTGAGCCCATTCTTCCTTCTATGTGTGAAATGTTCCCAGTTCCATTGGCTGCAACACAACCCCGAAGAATGATTGATCCACCCCCATGCTTAATGGTTGTAGAGGTGTTCTTTTCATGAAATTATGTGCCCTTTTTTTCTCTCCAAACATACCCTTGCTCATTGTGACCAAAAAGTTCTATTTTAACCTCATCAGTTCACAAGGACTTGTCTCCAAAATGCATCAGGCTTGTTTAGATGTTCTTTTGCAAACTTCTGAATTTTGTAGTGAGGACTCAGGAGAGGTTTTCTTCAGATGACTCTTCCTTGAAGACCATATTTTTGCAGGTGTCACTTAACAGTGGAACAATGTACCACAACTCCAGAGTCTGCTAAATCTTCCTGAAGGTCTTTTGCAGTCAAGGTGGGTTGGTCCTGATTTGCCTTTCTAGTAGTCCTACGAGCTGTTGCCTCTGAAATTTTTCTTGGTTTTCCAGACCTTCTCTTGACCTCCAGTATTCCTGTTAACTGCCATTTCTTTATTACATTTCGATTTGAGGAAATGGCAACCTGAAAACGCTTTTCTACCTTCGTATATCCTTGCTTTGTGGGCCTCAACTATTTTTATTTTCAGAGTGTTAGGCAGCTTCTTAGAAGAACTCATGGCTGCTGTTTTTTGGGACAAGGTTAGAGGATTCCGTTTTTTTCTTTAAAGCTTTGAAATTTGCATCACCTGGCATTTCCTAAGGATGATGGGGAACAAGCATTTTAAGGACTGAGACCTCCGACAAAATTATCTGAGCACTCAAATCTCCTTGGGTTCCCATACTTTTGCAAGGTACACCTTTCCTTTTTTCACTGTAATGTTCTAGAAAACCAATATAATACACTGATATTAATTAAGATGTTTAATCTTTAACTTTATGCCTTTTAGAGATCATTTCAACTTCAACTTGCTTAACTGTTCACAGTAACAGTAATTTTGACTAGGGGTGCCCAAACTTTTGCATGCCATTGTAGCTGTGCACCTGTTATAGGTCGGCATAGTTCAGTTAAAGGTCATTTTTACGTTATAGCCTCAAGATCCTCATTTTAGTGATTGATGGGTGTCTCAGCAGTGGGGCCAACAGTGATCAGACAGTTATCACCTGTCCTGTGGATAGGAAAGAAAACCCTTTTAATCTCCTTAAGGTCCCATTCACACAACCTTATTTTTTGGTCGCATCCAATCTACATTTTTTTTTCGGATTGGATGCGGACTTATTCATTTCAATGGGGCATCAAAAAATGCACCTTGTGCTGTCTGCATCCAAATTGTCCATTCCGCCATCCTGGAAAAAAATAGAACATGTCCTATTCTTGGCTGTTTTGTAGATAAGAATAGATATTGTTATAATGGGGCCCACAAAAAGTAAGGGATGCACATGGACCACATCGGTATTTTGCGGATCTGTGCCATGTTCGGAACTGACAGTGTCATTGCCCGTGTTCCATCTCTTTCCTGGGGCAGTAGAGTCATCACTGATGAAGGAGAATAGACTGTATTCTTCTCCAGTGTTCCTCCTTTTGTAATACACTTAAGTGGCTTTAGTTACCCTCATTTGATGCTGCTTCTGACGATCACTTTTTCTGCCAAATCCTTTCTCGTCAAAGATTTAGAAACTCTAATCCAATTTAGTGTGTATGTGGAATGAATCCTCTTCCTAAGGGCTCGTTCACACGAACGTGTGCTGCCTGTTGCTGTATTGCGGACCGCATTCACTTCAACTGACGGATGCGGACCCATTCACTTCAATGGATCCGCAAATCCAGAGATGCGGTACAGAAGCACGAAACGGAACACTACGGAGTGCTTCCTGGGGTTCCGTTCCGTGTCTCCGCACTGCAAAAAGATAGAACATGCTCTATCTTTTTGTGGAACGGAGGGATCACTGACCCATTCAAGCACAGGCTTCACGCGGTCGTGTAAACGAGCCCTAAGGTTACATGCACACGAACGTTGTTTGTTTCCATGTCTGTTCCGTTTTTTTATTTCATTTTGCGGATAGGATGCAGACCCATTCATTTCAATGGGTTCACAAAAAATGCGGACAGCACACCGCAGAAAAAATAGAACATCTCCGTTTTAGGCATCGTTACAATGGATCCGCAAATAAAACCAGATGGCATACGGATGTCATCCATTTAAAAAAAAAATTTTTTTGCAGATCCGCAATTTGCGGACCGCAAAACACATACGGTCGTGTGCATGTAGCCTAAGGCAGGATTTCCATGCGGCAATCACATGTTAAAAAGATCACCTACATTAAGCCATTGCCGCTAAGAATTGTGGCTGTTAAAGGGGTTGTCCTAAGACTACTGCTTTTTCATTTTTATAAACTTTTTATGAATTTTCAGTTTAAGCATCAAAAAAGTGGTGGTCTGACCGACCCTGAAAAACAAAGCTCCCCGATTTCCTATTTCTGGCCAGAGAGTTGACTTCACTGTTTTGGAGAATGGAAAGGATTTGTCTTGATTTTTAACTTTTTATGGAGAGTGGCTTAACAAGCACAGACCACTCTCTGAAATTTGGGGCTCCTTGTTCACATTATAGTGTGTGTGTGGACTGGGGGGGGGGGGTCATAGAGGTTGGACCCCCACCTATGATACTTTTAATACCTCCCTTATTGTCGTGGGACAACCCTATTAAAGAGGACCTCTCACCTCTTCTGTTTTAGTACATAGGTTTATTCCCCATAAAACAATAATTGTGGCCCATCTTTGCTCTTCACTCTGCTTTGTACCTTTCCTCTATTATTCCTTCTAAATATTTATAATCGACTGACAACTGGGTGTTACCATTCCCTTTTGAAAATGGCCGTGTCTCTAAATGGTCTGATACTGGTAGCACTGATTGGACAGTGTCAAGATTGTGTAGACTGGTAACACACAGTTTTCAATTTATTCATGAATGTGCAGGAGGAATAACAGAGGGACAGCACGAAGTTGCACTCTTAAGAAAAGATGTTATTTTCTGAAGAATAGAAGTATTTACTAAAATAGACATGTCAGATGAACTTGCAGGTACTCCTTAAAAGAACCTGCAGCCGTTCGAAGAGGGGGAATGACGAAGCCGGAACACAGCGCCGGGGATCAGGGAAATAGGATTCCCACCTTGGGTCCAGCCACACTGAGGGGTCTGCAGAAAATGTCCCCAGGGGTGAGCAATCCCTTTTAACGCAGAGGTTTGGGGGGATAGGCAATAGTTGGAGCACAGCAGCCCATTCCAACAGCTGATCAGTGGGGTTACCAGGAGTCGGACCCCCCAACAATCTGTTATTATAGTCCCAAAAAATCCCTGTAACTGTGCTAAGGTTCTTCCAACCATTTGAATCGTCTGGTATAAACAGCCATTAGGTAGACTTGCAGGCGCTTAATTGAGTAACTCTTTGGCCTCTTTCACACGGGCGTTGCAGGAAAAGGTGCGGGTGCGTTGCGGGAACATGCGCGTTTTTCCGCGCGAGTGCAAAACATTGTAATGCGTTTTGAATGCGCGTGAGAAAAATCGGCATGTTTGGTACCCAAACCTGAACTTCTTCACAGAAATTCGGGCTTGGGATCGGTGTTCTGTAGATTGTATTATTTTGCCTTATAATATGGTTGTAAGGGGAAATAATAGCATTCTGAATACAGAATGCATAGTACAATAGCGCTGGAGGGGTTAAAAAAAAAAACATGTTATAAGGGAAAATAATAATGATTGGGTCCCCATCCCGATCGTCTCCTAGCAACCGTGCGTGAAAATCGCACCGCATCCGCACTTGCTTGCAGATGCTTGCGATTTTCACGCAGCCCCATTCACTTCTATGGGGTCTGCATTGCGTGAAAAACGCACAAAGAGGAGCATGCTGCGATTTTCACGCGATGCACAAGTGATGCGTGAAAATCACCGCTCGTGTGCACAGCCCCATAGAAATAAATGGGTCCGGATTCAGTGTGGGTGCAATGCGTTCACCTCACGCATTGCACCCGCGCGGAAAACTCGCCCGTGTAAAAGGGGCCTTAGGCTTTTTCTTGCTGTCTGCAAGATAAACCAACCAAAATGACAGACTGTAAATAATACATGAGAAATCTGCCACACTGTAACTCTCGGTTAAGTACAGATAAATTGCCAGGCTGCCATGTAAGAGGCTGCGTATTACCGCGCTGGTACATGATCTAACCATAATTAACTGACAGGCTTCTCTTAAGCCATCCTCATTGCTTAATCAAGCATCTTGTCTTCTCACTCAGCTGGCCTTTTATTCTGCTGATTCTATTATAATGTATGTTCATTCATTCCCATAATAAGTCGCTTTTTTTTTTTTTTTTTTGCTGGGAAGCAAAACTTTCATTTGTTTTGTTTTTTGCTTCTGAACATTTTACATTGATCGTTCAGTCATTTTATTATCACTCCATTGCATCTAAAATGAAAAACAGAGGCAAATTTGACAATGATTGATTAAAAATATCATACCATATCAATAATACAGCTCCTATATGTTTTCATGGTTACAGTCTACAAGAAAACCCTGTGTAGTCTGATCCTCCCATCATTTGAAAATGGTAAAATCCAGGATACACGTGTATTGATAAGTAATCTTTGTATATTTTATTTTATTTTTTTCTGTCGTCATTTGGCCACTGCTTTTTGTGTACATTAAATAGGTTAGAAAAGAAGTAGGGACTATGTTACGAGCAGTTGGTGCAGAACCACTACGCCATCCAACCAGTTTGACTTGGGTCTAGACCTAAGGGCGTTATCCTGGCAATCTCCTTGTATTCACCCTTTAGCCCCTATACAAGGATCTGGACTTCACTGCCAGGATGACACCAGGCCACTACCTATTGATATAGTCCTGGTGTGGCTGGAAACTGATCCACTAGGGTCAGAGACACCGGTGTAAAGCACCGAAGGATCAGGCATTACTTGTAGTCAGAAAACAGGCTGAGGTCAGGGCTGGCAGAGTATGTGCAAATCCAAAAAACTATTCTGAGGTCAGGGCAAGCAGGAAATGGCAAACAGGTTATGGTCAGGACAGGCAGTGGAGGGTCAGAATCATAAAACAGGCAGAGGTTGGCAGACAAACAGAAGAGACCTAAACTGGTCACTAGCCAATGGGACGCCCTATGGGTGCTGGAAGTGTGGCCTACCAGACAAGCAGGCTCCAGCCTGCAAGAAGAGGAGCATGTCGAATATCATAAGCTCTAGGTGCCTATAATCACTAATTATTGTGTTCATATACCACGTGTTTAATAAGATTCCGTCCATAGCAACCGCTCCTCACAAGACCTCTCTCTGACTATCTTCTCAAGATGGCCGCTGAGGCTAAGACCTCCCTCCCTAACTACCCAGAATTTATTCGGCTCATCTCGGGAATGCGCAGCCTCACCCCAACCAATCGTCTTTCTCCAGACTTAAATACGCCCTCTTCCTCCTGAGTAGTTGATTGTGAATATTCTTATTGCAAATTTTTTATCGCAAATATTCTAATTGCACATTTTTATCGGGACTATCCCGGTCTGACGGGAGCACGCACGCAGCATTCGGGACTGCCCACTACAACGTCCTCCATCTTCTGTATATAGAGGACACCTAGCAACGATGTTTTAGCCTGGGGGTAGCAAAAAACATGCTGCAATTACTAGGCGATTCAGACTATACAAGGTAAACTTAGTCAGACCAATCCAATTACATTAAAAATATGACAGTTACCCTTGAAAAGGAGTTGATTTAATGCAACTTAAAATTAGAATATTGTGAAAAGGTTCAATATTCTAGGCTCAAAGTGTCACACTCTAGTCAGCTAATGAATCCATACCCCCTGAGCAAAGGGGACTGTCACCGCCAGATCTCTGAGAAGCTCTGACAGACGTTCTTCAGAACCTCCTGCTTGAGGTTCTTTTGTTTTGGTTTCGTTTTGTCATCTCGTTTCCCTCTCTCAGCTGTCATCTAGTTGCACTGATTGCATCCCTTTATATCCCCTCCCATACTGCATCACTTTGCGGTTTATACAACTTCCTGGATTGTGCTCACTGCTAGTTGCTCACTGCTAGATAAGTCTATTCCTTTATTTGTGTTTTCCTGTTGGCTTGATCCTAGGTGACCCTGACTCCCTCCGTATTAAGTGTAGGGAGCCGGTGGTCGTGTCCCCTCACTATTATAGGGATTTCAGGTGTCACACAGTCTAGGTACGAGGGCATGCAATTATCTATCATAAAGATCTTTGCATGGGCTGAGCAGTCAGGGAGAGCTCTAGGGCTTTTATAGGGATCACCCTTATGTTCCTTAGTTTGGGATCAAGTCAGTCGGATCTTTATTTGTGTCTTCTAGTTTTCTGCAACACCATCCGTGACAGGGACCTGAGATTGTGACTTTGGGGTTTCATAAGCTATAAGCCATAATTATCCAAATTTATACCAAATAAAGGCTTGGAATAGCTCGCTTTGCATGTAATGAGTCTATCTCACATGTTAGTTTCACCTTTTAATTTGCATTACTGAAATAAATGAACTTTGCACAATATTCTAATTTTTTCGAGTTTCACCTGTAGTTTAGCTCATTGAGGACTTCACAGACAATTATTGAAAAATATGAACCAAATGATCACAGGCCCCCAAAGCCCCTATTATAGATGATGATGCTGGACTGACCCAGGCCACCACTCCTCAAACCTCAGGCACTCCAGTAATTACCTGCCTGCATGTCCACGAACACCGATTGTGGTTCACGTTGGACGACCAGCTAGCCCAGCCTCTTAATACCATCTGTGCAACTGTTGAGTTATGGTAACTGTATTCACATAATCCCTAAGATTTTGGGATACCACAGTACCTCCGGGAGGGTGAATTCCCTCTGTATATCTTTAGTATCCTTTAGTATCCTATCCTAGTTCGGGGCTTGTGGATCATAGGCCCTTGTGTGTGGGTTTGGTGCTGCCCTTATTTAGTGCATGTATTGGCATACCGGTTGGCAATCATTGGAGGTGTATGGTGACTATGGGCCCGCTACGGGTTTTAGTCAATTTTGCCATTTTTGCCACCTCAATATCTTCGCCTCTGTCTGTGATGTGTAACGTTGTATAGCATTGGCGCATTCACTGTGTAAGTTTGTATGCCACGCATCACTGTGTGCCCATGTAGCCACAGTACGATAGCTAAGTGCCCAACCTGTAATACAGAGTAAACCACTTTCAGTACCATTTTTTTCCTTCCTTCCTTCCTTATTTTAAATGTTGGAAATATTCATCAATCATTAAAATGTAGCTGATAATTGTGACTACATGGGGGCAGACGCCGTGCTAATACGCTGTTCACATTGTTTGCCCGGGAGGTAACGCAAACAGAATTTTCTATTTTCATCAGGATTTTCCTCGTTTACATGCCCCGATGACATTTCCCTGCTGCACTGCAGGATTTTATCATAGGGAGATGTTGACTTGTGCATTCAAAGACCTTTAGATTTGTTGACATAAGATAAAATATTGATGGGCCTATACCTGTGATTACACTTTTCCGTTACAGCGCGTCATTTACAGTCTGCGTAATTAGCGCAGTGGTATGAGCCATGTCCTCGCGTGTAACCTGTGATGTTCAGGTGAGCAAACACCTACTCTAATCCTGACATGTAATTTCAAGATGTTATAAATATAAGATGAGGACCTTATATTTTATATTTATTTTTCTTTTTGTTATTTTACCTATCAACTTTAAAGAGGAGCTCTAATGTCTCCTAATATGTCAGTTTTAGAAAATACTTGCATCCCCCTATGTAATAACAATTCTGGAGCATCTATTCGTATGACTCTAAGGTCCACCATTCATATAGAAGTTTTGAATTAACAGCAATTTGCAATGACGGTCCAGATGGGTGTCACCAGTTGGGGTGGTGTCACTGCACAGTCTGACAGCACTGATTCCATAGTTTTAAGACTGTGCAGGGACACTTCCCCCACCCAACTGGTAACATCCAGATGGAACTTCATTGGAAAATGATAGTAATTCATTCATAACTTCTTAGCAGGAATAATAAAGGAACGGTACAACATAGAGTCATGGGAATAGATGCTCCAGAACTATTATTACTGCTATTACTTGGGGGGTGCAGGTAGGTACTAAAATAGGCAAGTCAGGAGATGATGCAGATTACCTATTAGGCTACGGCTACACAGCGACCTGCATCACGCAACATGAAGATCGCAGTGTCGCAGTTACTTCACATCTAATTATTGAGATTGTGACTTGCAACGACTGCGACACAACAGTCACACAAAAATCCCAAGCTTTATTGGATATTTTTGTGGCAGGTCACAAGCTGCACGCGACCATACAAGTAGTGTGTGCTTTTCCGTGTTTTTATGGCCATATCACAGCAGTAAATTGGTAGACAAGTTGCGCAATTGTTTTTGGTCACGGAGGCTTGCTGTCGCGTGACACATGTAAAAGTAGCAGCTTTGTAGGACTTGTGACAATTTTATTTACTAATTCGTAAAAACACACACCCCATCGAGATCTAAATGGGAGACCGTGGCCATTATCATACACAATATATATGTCAGTGTGCGCAGATTATAAAGCGATGATTCACTATAACGTGATTAATAACTTCACCTCCTCTCACTCCAAACCAGTTATTCAGGTTTTTAATTGGTAGAAGATTTTGTGGCGTGTGTAAGGAAGAAAATATTTGTTCTGCCACCTTTAGGTTACCCGCACAAATTTGCATGCGGATTTCTGTGCACTTCCGCCCCATAAGCTGCATGTGCTACCATCTTGCCTGGGCTGTCATTAACAGCATTTAGGGTACTTTCACATTAGCGTTTTTCTTTTCCGGCATAGAGTTCCGTCACAGGGGCTCTATACCGGAAAAGAACTGATCAGGTATATCCCTATGCATTCTGAATGGAGAGTAATCCGTTCAGGATGCATCAGGATGTCTTCAGTTCAGTCATTTTGACTGATCAGGCAAAAGAGAAAACCGTAGCATGCTACGGTTTTATCTCCGGCGAAAAAAACTGAAGACTTGCCTGAATGCCGGATCCGGCATTTTTTTCCATAGGAATGTATTAGTGCCGGATCCGGCATTCAAAATACCGGATTGCCGGATCCGTCCTTCCGGTCTGCGCATGCGCAGACCTTTAAAAATGAGAAAAAAAACAAAAAACGGATCCGTTTTGCCTGATGACACCGGAAAAACGGATCCGGTATTGCAATGCATTGCAATGCATTTTTCTGACTGATCAGGCATTTTTCAGACTGATCAGGATCCTGATCAGTCTGAAAAATGCCTGATCAGTCAGAAAAAATGACATGCGTTTGCATACAGTTTGCCTGATCAGGCAGTCAGTTCAGGCAACGGAACTGCCTGCCGGAATCAAACAACGCAAGTGTGAAAGTACCCTTAGAGATATGCCTTACAGCAGCCACATGGTAAGCACAGTGGTCGGGAGATGCCTTTCGTGTGACGGTGTTATGGGCATTCCCTGTGATCTGTGCAGAGGTCATTATACAGGGAGGGGGAGTAGATAAGCTGTGACATCACCTATTGTGAATGGCAGATCCTAGGGTCACCTGTTATTGTTATCCTGCTTATGATGATAATGCAATGACTGCAGAAAAGTGACATAACAGGAAGTTCTATCGTAATATTAGGCTAAGTGTACGTTCACAACCTTGTCAAAATCCGCAACATATCACACGACAAAAACTGCAGCGGTTTCTGCTGTGGTTTTTCATTTTGGATACTGCTGTCCTACTTTCGGTTTAGCTCCATAGAATGGAGTTAGGCCTCCTGCACACAAACGTATGTGTTCTGTTTCCGTATTGCGGATCTGCAATGAACGGACACCGTTCCGCGTGCATTCCGCATCACGGATGCGGACCCATTCACTTGAATGGTTCCGCAAAAGCGGAATTGTGTGAAACGGAAGCACGGAACGGAAACCTACGGAACCACTATGGAGTGCTTCTGTGGGGTTCCTTTCCGTATTTCCGTTCCGCAAAAAGATAGAACTTGCTCTATCTTTTTGCGGAACTGGCGGATCACGGACCTGTTCAAGTTGAATGGCTCTGGATCCGTCCCCGGAGGCCGCACTAACGTTCTCCATGCATTGGGGTCAGCAAATTGCGGTCCCCAATGCACGGAACGGAACACATACGGTCGTTTGCAGGAGGCCTTAAACTGCAGGCAGGGTCCCGTGTTCTCTGGAAGACTGTGCATGAAAAAGCCTCAGTCCGGCCTCCCATAGAAAACGCTGGGTGGTAGTTTCAGAGCAGACACGGCACAGTTTTTGGGCACAGAATCTATTCTGAAACCTATGCAAAAATTCCACTGTGTAAAGATACCTGCAAGGATTGTAGAATTTTTCTTAAAAAAATAGTTGTAAGCAAAATGTAAAAAATAAATAAAAAATCACTAAAAATTCAAATTAATATTGTATAACATAAAAACAAGATTTAAACAACAGGTACTTTTCTGAAAATCTGAACAGACCTGTGCGCATTGTTAATTTTCTTTTAGTTTCAGAATATTCACAGTATATTCACAATTGTCATAAAACCTGTTTGTCTCTATATGAGCCCTCAAACAATTGTTATTTTTGTGACCTAAATTTCCCAAGCTTTTCCCATAGTTTGGGATCGTGAACATCTAACTCAGTGAAAGGAGATAAAACTATAAAGCCCAAGCTACACCAGTCCATTTGTGGTCCTGGAAAGATGCAAAAAACATCATCATCATCATCCATGGTGGACCTCAGTCACTCAATGGTCATATATCCAACGGGGACACTAATTATATACAATGGAGCTGAGCATGTTCAACCACCTTAGGCCTCATGCACACGACCGTAGTGTGTTTTGCGGTCCGCGAATCGCGGATCCACAAAACACGGGTGTCTATTTACAGAATGGCGCGGACAGCCTTTAATATAACTGCCTATTATTGTCCGCAAAGCACGGACAATAATAGGACATGTTATTTTATTTTTTTTTTTGCGGGGCCACAGAATGGAGCAACAGATGCGGACAGAACACGGAGTGCTGTCTGCAACTTTTGCGGCTCCATTGAAGTGAATAGGTCCGCATCCGAGCCGCCAAAACTGTGGCTCGGATGCGGACCAAAACAACGGCCGTGTGCATGAGGCCTTAGAAAGGTTACTAAGATGGAGAGAGAAATTAGTAAAAGAACAGCTCAGCGGCTCTACTAAATTTTCAGTTACTAAAGTGTTCAGATCCAGGTGCTGCTTTAAAAAATTGAGAGTATTTTTTAAGTTTGTAAGAATTAGACCTCATGGACACGAATGTATTTTCGGTCTGTATCAGAGACACATTTTTTGCATATCAAATATGGACCCATTCATTTCTATGGAGCCGCATAAAAATGTGGGAAGCATAGGCATGTCATCTGTGTGCTGTCCGCATCCGTGGGGCCGTGCCGCAAATTATAGAACGCGTCCTATTTTTGTCCATTTGCAGACAACAATCATTAGGAAAGTGCGGGATGCACACGGACTGCATCCATATTTTGCAGATCCACAAAAACTGATAGGGTTGAGTGCAGGAGGCCTCGAAGAGGAACCATATGCCGAGATGAATTCTTTATGTTTCTCACTGTTATGACTGCATTATGAAACAGAAAACCACCAACAAAGAAAAGGTGATTGGGGGAGGAGTTACTGAGATTTTTTTAAATGTATTTTCTGTATTTAAAATGGTTTTCTGAGATTTTAATTCTGATGAGAGATTTTAATTCTGATGAAATTATTGAACACCATTATTTTATTTAAATCTACTCTCCAATGTTGTTTTCACCCTTTTTAGCTTCTTTCCTCACCCCATTGCGCCTCTGTTTCTTTACTTCCTGTGGGTGGGCAGCAGCTCCTCCCATGTGACCATCAAACACCTGCATCTTCCAGGAGTGCATTGCAGTCAGCTCTTATTAATGGGGGTTTCTAAGACTTTTAAACTGATGACCTTTCCTCTGGATAGGTCATTAGTATCTGATTGGTGGGGGTCAGACACCCAGAATCACTGTTCGATCAGCTGGGAGCGCCGCTGCCTTCTCCGTGCTCCCCAAGCACAGCGCCGTACATTGTATAGTGGCTGTGCTTGGTATCGCACTCATCCCCATTCACTTCCATGGGGCTGAGATGCGCCTAGGCCACGCGGCCGATGAACATGACGTCATTGGCCTAGGGAAACTACTGCAAGCTCTGGTGCCTTTTCAAACAGCTGATCGGCGGGGGTCCTGGGTGTCGGACCCCCACCCATCAGATACTGAGGACCTATCCAGAGCATAGCTCATCAATATTAAAATCTTTGTAAACTCAGGTAATGTTTTTTCCTGCACAATGGCACTGTTGTCCACCCGCCGTGCAGGGAATTACAAATGGGGTGAAAATCTCTGTACAGTGTATGGATGGGGAAAATCGTACCGATCGCTGCGCCCCCTTCCCTACTGATAAATCTCCTCCATTCTTACATACAGTTCAGTTACAGTATTAGTTATTTGCATAGGAAGTAGAGTGTAGGCAGCGATGACATTCTGGTTTCACAAATGCTTCAATAGTCAGGTCTCAAGCAAATTCCTGACCTATTCTAACTGCGCACACATTCAGGCAGCAAGAATATCATTAAGGGCTCATGCACACGACCGTGGCCCATGCTGCGGACTGCAAATTGCAGTCCGCAATGCACGGGCACCGACCGTGGGGCAGCCGCATGCGGATCGTGGACCCATTCACTTGATAATGTCAGTATGGCGCCACCTGCTGTTTCTTATGAACAGCCTTTCTGTGTCCACCTCAGTAAATGTGCTGCGGGGGACGCACATGCTCAGTCAGCCAGTTTCCCCTTTGGGTAGGTGGAGGGATCCATGATGTGGTGAGCCATCTACTTCTGAAGCTTCCGTGCCTTCTCTGCACGTGCCAGGTGGACATAGAAAGGTCATTGAATAGAAACGGCAGGTGGCACTATTCTGACATTATTTATGGATTTTCTGGGGATATGAAGATTTTTTTTTTTTTTATGTTTAGAATTATGGGCTGTGTTTAATGATAAATGATATTTTTCATGGAACAAAAATACTTTATGACAGATGTCCGTAAATTTCTAATGGTTTTCTTTGGTCTTGGCTGTATTGATGGCCAGTGTATTAGTTTATGTTGAAATATACAGTATATATATCATTACAGTGAGCAGTGTGGCATTATAGGACACGAGATCAGCACTGTCAATCACTCTGTAGTCCCGCCTACATTCAATTCATCATGGGTCAGGGGCAGCAGAGGCTCCTAGGAGCAATGACAAATTTTCAAAAAAGGCTCTAAAATAATGATCTGCCAGTTATACAACTGGTACCCTCTTATGTGGCCGATTACCTGTTGAGCTCCTTCCGAGCCCTGTGTGTAAATACTAGTGTACCTCTGCACCCCTTAGGGCAGGGATAGGCAACCTCCGGCACGCCCGCTGTTGTGAAACTGCAACTCCCAGCATGCATTATTGCTCTGCTCTTCACAACAGCTGGAAGGTTGCCGATCCCTGCCATAGGGTATGACCACAGGGTATGACCACACGGTTAGGTTTCTACATGCAGTTTTGGAAGCTAAAACCAGGAATTAACTAAAAAAGAGGAGAAGTTCTCTCCTTTTATGATTGACTCCTGATTTTCACCTCAGGAAACCTGACCATGTGGTCATGCCCTTCTAGTCGTGCCTCTGGCCAAGGGCAAAAATACATGTTTCCTCCAGGCAAAGCTCAGGCACAATCTCATGTTGCATTACTCAGCCCCACTTGTTTCCTTCTAATTGATGTTTTAGCTTTTGTTGTTTGCACGAGTTACTACAATTAGAGCTAACTGATGTTTTTATGTTTTCTGCACTTTCCAAAAGCAATATTTATTGAGACCTCCTTAGGGACAGCCAGCAGAATAGAAAACACTGATCTGTCTCATTCTGTACGTCGCCTAAAGAAACATGTGTTATCTGTGCTCACTATTTGTTTCAGAGATCTTAGGGTGGTAGCAAGTGCAAAATGATCCCACAAGTCGTCCCACCAAAAAATTATATTTTTCAAACCAGCACGTGCATCTGAATCCTTTTGTAATTGCATATAATTAAAAATATATTATAACTACTGAGTTATTCAATAAAATGGATCTGTATAGCGCCACCTGCTGTTTGTTCTCTTCCTTATTTCTCCATCCTCCTCAGTTTCATCTCTGAGGTGGTCGCACATGCTAAGTTCCATGCTTCAGTTGGGACCAGCTGGATCTACTGTTAGAAGCTGTGACAGTTATATGGAGAGAGCTGCAGCAGAAAGGGCACACCATCAGAGAAAGGACCCCCACACCGAGAGAGGATATGCCCCTGAGCTGCCAGACTGTAATAAATCTAGCAGAGCAATGAATGGGGAGATCTCTGGATCCATGACAGGTACAGGACTGGTTCTAAAGTCTTTAGAAAGAGACTGATGTACTATATGGGATCTGATTTTCAGTTTTTACATTAATCATGGGATAACACCTTTCAAATTTTTGAAATTAGATTTTTGATTAGTCACTGCAGTATTTGTCACTATATTGCTTTAAGGTTTTTTTTCCCCAACAAATGGCATTCATTTCCACAGCATAGCTGACAAATGTCTTTATCGCGGGGGTCCTCACCAATCACTAGAACAGGGCCTCCCCTTCCTCCTCACTCAGTTTCAATGGCGGGGTGCGAGCATGCATTTTGCTGCCTCACTAATTGTCTATAGGGATGTCAGTCCCATAGACCCCATAAAACTAAAAAAGAAAATGTATAAATATTTTTAGTTCTTCCAGTCGTCCTTATCTGAATAGTTGCCAAAAATTCTATGCTGCCTTTTAAGACCTTCTTAGCAAAGCTGGGTGACAACCAGTGTGGATGCCTATACAGCTCCATCGGGGGTTGTCGCTGAGTCTTCTGAGAATCCAGCTTGGCCGAGCTAACGAATACTCGGCCTCCTGAGCTCCTGCACTGTACTGAGTGGACTCCCGGGCTAGTGCAGGAGCTGCTCAACAGGGACTTTAAGAAGAGGACTGGGTCAATATGTGACCCAGCATTTTAATCAAGGTCTGACCTAGGCGGCCTGGTGACAAAATCCCTTTAGGACACTGGTAGTGGTCCATCATGGTTCCTGCTAAAGTCTGCTCCGCAGGTCCTAGGGTCCAGAGAACATAGAAGAAGTTAGGATTTCCCGCCAGTCTCTGTCTCTGTTTGGAACTGGGACCTGGTTTATCGTTACCTTTCCGCTCTCTGTAGTGGTATCGCTAACCAACCATGGACGTATCTTTCATCTTTAGCTCCATTAAAGATAGTGTGTCACCAAAAAATGACCTATTGCTTAAATCATGTTTTTTATGTTAAACATATATATATTTTTTTATAATTTTGGTGAATTCAAATATTTTTTTATATAATCCTGCAATTTTCCCACTGGCCTCTAGGCCTAAAATATGTTGAGATTTCTTGTCTTTTGAGAGCAGCTACATGGGCCATAGACACAATGGTCAAGAGCTAACTCCTTTGACTTCTATGGGAGAGTTTTCTAGGCATGCTTAGTGACCTGTGCAGAGGTCAAGAGGGAGCTGATAAGCTGTGATATCTCCCATTGTAAACGTTGGATTCTGTCTTATCTATATGGGGGTGATACTTGTCATTGTAATCCTGCCTGTGGTGTAAATGGTGATGGCTACTGAAAAGTTACCTGTACGGAACAGGAAATCATGACCTATGATTAGGCCTAGTGGCCGGTGTGAAAATTGCAGGATTATATGTATTTTTTCAGTGACATGAGAAGAGAAAAAAAAAAAAAAATTGTTTAACATAAAAAGTGATTTAAAAAATATTAAATTTTCTAATGACACATACCCTTTAATGTATTCCCTACAAGCAGCCAGCCGGTGTGTGGTTTGAGTCTCAAGAGCATTTCAACTGTAGAATTGTAGTCACCTGGACACTCTCTTCAATACCATCCACTGTAAGGCCTTTACTATTTACCGAGACTTCGTTGAATTACTTTGTTAGTTGATTTTTAAAACAACTTTAAAACTTGGAACCGAACACGGCTTCGGTTCCGAGGTACAAGTCGGAACCAAAGCCGAGTTTGGTTCCAAGTTTTAACTACCGAAGTTATTCAACAAAGTCTCGTGCAACTTCGCAAATAACTGACTTCGGCTCATCAGAGCCCATACGTTTTAATACTGTATGGAGATGGATCTCTGTACAGTATTAATCCAACGTTTTAAATGAAGCGACTTCGGATGTAGCAACCTAAGCTCGCTTCGCTCATCGCTATGTGCCACTACAGGAGAGCCAATGATTGATACTGCCCATCCAGTACTGTGTTGGTGCATAGTGTATTTGTGAGACCTTTTTAGAGTTATCCCATGAAAAGTATTACTATGCAGTGAATAGAGAATTTTAAATAAAATATTTTAGCAATATACAGTCCTGATCAAGTTTAAGACCACTTGAAAAATGGCAAAAATCCTATTTTACATTGTTGGATCTTAACAAGGTTCCAAGTAGAGCTTCAACATGCAACAAGAAGAAATGGGAGTGAGACAAAACATTTTTTTGAGCATTCAATTCATTGAAAATAACGATTAAACTGAAACAGGCTATTTTTCAGCTGATCCAAATTTTAGGACCACATGCCTATAAAAGGCCAAATCTGTGCAAAGATGTGGATTCATTTTGAACGTGGTCGAGTTGTTGAACTGCATAAGCAGGGTCTCTCACAGCGCGCCATCGCTGCTGAGGTGGGACGCAGTAAGACAGTCATTTGGAATTTCTTAAATGATCCTGAGGGTTATGGAACAAAAAAGTAAAGTGGAAGACCCAAAAGAATTTCATCAGCACTGAGCCGGAGGATCCAATTGGCTGTCCGTCAAGACACTGAATGATCCTCGACCCAAATGAAGGCCCTTACTGGTGCTGACTGCAGCCCCATAACCATCAGACGGCATCTGAGACTGAAGCGCTTCAAAAACAAAAAACGTCTTCAAAGACCTCGTCTCCTTGAACGCCACAGAACTGCTCGTTTGGACTTTGCAAGAGAGCACCAAGCATGGGACATTCAAAGGTGGAAGAAAGTTTTATTCTCTGAGAAAAAATGTAACCTTGATGGTCCTGATGGTTTTCAACGTTACTGGCATGACAAGCAGATCCCACCTGAGATGTGTTCTACGCGCCACAGTGGAGGGGGCGCCATAATGATCTGGGGTGCTTTTTCCTTCAGTGGAACAATGGCGCTTCAGGAAGTGCAGGGGCGTCAAACGGCCGCTGGCTATGTCCAGATGTTGCAGAGGGCATTCCTCATGACTGAGGGCCCTCGTCTGTGTGGTAACGACTGGGTTTTTCAACAGGACAACGCTACAGTACACAATGCCCGCAGGACAAGGGACTTCTTCCAGGAGAATAACATCACTCTTTTGGCCCATCCTGCGTGTTCCCCTGATCTAAATCCAATTGAGAACCTTTGGGGATGGATGGCAAGGGAAGTTTACAAAAATGGACAACTGTTCCAGACAGTAGATTGCCTTCGTGCGGCCGTCTTCACCACTTGGAGAAATGTTCCCACTCACCTCATGGAAACGCTTGCATCAAGCATGCCGAAACGAATTTTTGAAGTGATAAACAATAACGACGGAGCTACTCATTACTGAGTTCATGTTTGGAAGTTGGATTTCTGTTTTGGGGGGGTTTAGTTTTTTTTTTTTTTGGAGGTGTGATCCTAAACTTTTGATCAGCTGAAAAACAGCCTGTTTCAGTTTATTTGTTGTTTTCATTAAATTGAATGCTCAAAAAATGTTTTTTCTCACTCCCATTTCTTCTTGTTGCATGTTGAAGCTCTACTTGGAACCTTGTTAAGATCCAGCCATGCTAAATATGATTTTTTTGCCATTTTTCAAGTGGTCTTAAACTTTTGATCAGGACTGTACGTTCATTATGGTTGCGCCCCCTGCTGTTTATCCTTCTGGTCCACCATCTGCCGCTTTCAGTGGTGGACTACCATGCTCATATCTTTCCTGCTCTCTTCCTCCTCTCAGATGCCAGTATAGCGATCTCATAGAGAAGCAGATGAAGCGCCCTGAGTCACCTTTCATACATTCAGCCCTACTTCTAAAATCTTAGAAATATATAGCTACATCTCTCTCTAGACCAGAGATGGCCAACCAGCGGCTCTCCAGCTGTTGCAAAACTACAACTCCCAGCATGCCCAGACTGCTTACAGCTATCAACCTACTGCAAGGCATGGTGGGAATTGTAGTTTTACAACAACTGGAGAGCCGCAGGTTGGCCAGCCCTGCTCTAGACAGTGGAGAAGAAAATTGGAGGGCGTAACATACCATAGGGCTATTTATTCGTGGAATCGGGGCTGTGTGAGACTATTTTCTGTGCATAGGAGGAAGGGATTAAAGGGGTTTTCTGAGATTTTTATACAGATCACCTATCCTCTGGATAGGTCTTCGGTGTCTGATCAGTGGGGGTCTGACACCTGGGAACCTTGCAGCTTAGCCTAGGCCAGTGACATCGCGTTCATCAATCGCATAACTCAACTCAGCCTCATTGAAGTGAATGAGGCTGAGCTGCACAACCACTTGGTGCCTTCTCAATCAGCTGCTCGGCAGGGCTGCCAGTTGTCGGACCCCCACCGATCACATACTGATGACCTATCTAGGGGATAGGTCATCAGTATAAAAGTCTCAGAAAACCCCTTTAGGCTGCATTCACACGACCCTATGTGTTTTGCGGTCCGCAAATTGTGGATCAGCAAAACACGGATACCGGCCGTGTGAATGTAGCCGGCCCTATGATAGAAATGCCTTTTCTTGTCAGTGATTGCAGATGCGGACAGCACATTGCGTGCTGGTCGCATCTTTTGCGGCCCCATCGAAATGAATAGGTTTGCACCCGTTCCGCACAATTGCGGAACAGATGCAGAGCCAAAAATATGACTCCACCTGCATCTTCCAGGACTCCAGTGCACTCCTGGAAGATGCAGGTGTTTCACATAGGAGGAGCTGCTGCCCACCGACAGGAAGTAAAGAAACAAAGAGGTACAATGGGGCGAGGAAAGAAGCTAAAAAGGGTGATAATGACACTGGAGAGTCGTTTATTTTATTTTTTTGGGTTTTGTATTGATATAATTCAAATAATGGTGTTCAATAATTTTTGGGATAACCCCTTTAAGTGCATGAACATTTTAGATATGCACATACTTCCAAGCTAACCCTTTTCCAGGTTCACATAGGGCGCATGCTTGTACTCAGATGGCAGGAGCACATATATGTCAGCAGGTTGTAGTGGCTCATCACAGTGAGACGGGGAGGTTTACAAGCCAGTAGTCCCAGAGTACTGCAGGCTGAGCCTTGTCTAGGCGATTCCGGCATTTAATCAGTCTAATCAATCTCATTAAGGGCTGGAGAGAAAACGAGAATGAGATGACTGCAGTTCTCGGAAAAGGAATGATCACATATAGCAGGGATCAGCAACCTCCAGCTGTTCTGAAACTACAACTCCCAGAATCCTCTTTTCACTTCTATGGTAGTTACAAGAATAGTAGACTAAGTGGGCATGCTGGGAGTTGTAGTGTGACAGCACTTGGCGTGAAGCAGGTTGCTGATCCCTGCCATATAGTATCAGCTAAATATGTATAGATATATAAATGCTGCCCTCCACCTCCTGCTATTAACCCTAACACTAAACCCAGTCATTAACCCCTCAGGACAGAACATAAATCGCTGTAGGAGTCCAGCTTGAGCCACAGTAAGTTTGGTTCAGTTGAACTGTGAGGGGTGAGAGTCTTGTGGCTTTATAGAGAACCTGTCTCCTCTCCCTAAATATTTGTATTCCCCATAAAATAATTCACAAGCAGCTTTTCTCAGAACCCTGCATTGTGCCATCCCTCTACTGTTCCTCATGGAAATGCATACGTAAATTGCCAGCTTCATGCTACCGTTCCTCTTGGGGTCCATTCACACGTCCGCAAAATGGGTCTGCATCCGTTCTGCAATTTTGTGGAACGGGTGCAGACCTATTCATTTTCAATGGGGCCGGAATGTGCTGTCTGCATCCGCATTTGCGGATCCGCGCTTCCGTTTCTGCAAAAAATAGAACAGGTCCAATTGCGGACAAGATTAGGCATTTTCTATTATAGTGCCAGCGATGTGCGGTCCGCAAATTGCGGAATGCACATTGCCAGTGTCCGTGTTTTGCGGATCCGCAAAACACTTACGGACATGTGAATGGACCCTTACCCAGTTGGTACTCACTGGGGCACAGTTACTATAGTGTCTGCGTAAAAATGCTGTTTTAGACTTATTTACTGAAAATGCGCCTGTTTTGGAGGCATTTGTGCTTCGTTTGCCTATTTAGATTTTTTTTAGACTAATTCAGAAGTTTACTAACTTTTCCGACTATTTTCCGACCTATTTATGTAGGTGCGCCTGATTTAATCGTAAAAACTGTCTAATTTCCACTCCAGGGCTGGCGTACTTTTCTGCATCTGTTTTTGTGGTGAGTTGCATGCTCACTTGCTCCACATTTCATGCTCACTTGCTCCACATTTTCATTTGAATACTAATTAGACCAGTCTTAGTGAATATGAACCTGCCGTACTGAAAAGGAACCACTGGAGGGCAGACCGTGTGACTGCGTAAAGGGAATCTGTCACCAAATACCTCTAAATAAAACCATCATCCTGGCTAGATGTTCACCCAGAAGCCCCGCCCTTTTTTAAAGGCCACGCTCCCCCAATACTTTGGCTGACAGGACCAGGCAGTGTAGACGTAATCACGCCTTGCCCTGAAGACTCATTGCAGCACATTCGGCGCACGCGCAGTACATGACTGGAAATCGCTGGGCAGTTGGAGTCTAGTCCGTCAATAATAAATAGCCATGTACTGCATAAGCGCAGACGTCAGGGCCAGGCGTAATCACGTCTACCCTGTGTGGCCCTGTCAGCCAAAGTGGTGGGGGCGTGGTCTGGAAAATAAATGAGCAAAGGTTCGGGTGCAACATCAAGATCCTTGTTACGCCAAGGGGCTAATTTGCATAAAATGAAAAAGCTTATTTCTCTGAATTGGGGGCTCGAATGAAGATGGGGAAAGGAGCATTAGAATCTTCTGTCAAATGCACATCTCCACAGACTTGTGGTTTTATTAGGAGGTGTCTTGTGACAGATTCCCTTTAATTTAGGCCTCTTGCACACGAACGTTGTGTGCCCGTGGGCGTATTGCGTATATACTGGTCTGGCAAGTATCCATACTGGGAGGCGGATGCCAGTAAAAATGTTTCACTGGCAATATCTGATCATTTTGTATAACCAATGCGTGCACAAGGAGGTTATGTACCGTTTGTATTGCACATTTCTAATTTGCCAACCCTGCTCCCGCTCAGCCCTAGGGGCGGCCCAAGCCAAGCCATACGGTAACCATTGGGTGCACAAGTTTTTAGTAAAATCGTGCTCCCGTTGGCAAGTGGGCATCGGTTGGCTGCATGCGGCCAGCTGCCCCATCAGGACTGGGTCGGCAGCTTGCCTATGCAGTACTGAGATTTAGAAAATCGTTATAAGGGCTCATGCACACGGACGTAAGGGCTCCATGGCGTTCAGCAAGGCACAGGCACCGTCCGTCTGCACGCCGTGCTGCAGATGCAGACTCATTGAGTTGAATGGGTCTGCAATTCGCAAAATACGGCAAAAGATGGGACATATCATATTTTTTGTGGTGCGGAGGCATGGACCTGAAAGCCTACGGAAGCGCTTCGTAGTGTTTCCGTAAGCTTTTGATCCGTGCCTCCGCTCCTCAAAAGATTCAGTTTATGCGGACATATGGAAAATTATTATTGTCCGTATTATGGAAAAGGATAGGACAGTTCTACTACGGGCCAGGAGTTCCGTTCTGCAAAATATGGAATGCACATGTCTGTTATCCGTATTATTCGGATCCGCAATTTGCGGACTGCAAAACAAGCAATGAGTGCATGAGCCCTAAGGGTACTTTCACACTTGCGTTAAACTTTTCTGGTATAGGGGCTCAATACCGGAAAAAAACTGATCAGTTTTATCCTAATGCATTCTGAATGGAGAGCAATCCGTTCAGTCTGCATCAGGATGTCTTCAGTTTAGTCTCTGTACGGTTTTTGGACGGAGAAAATACCGCAGCATTCTCTGTCCAAAATTCCAGAACACTTGGCATTATTTTCCATTGAAATGCATTAATGCTGGATCCGGCCCCAAAGTGTTCCGGGAAAAAAATGGTTTCGGTTTTGCGGTCTGCACATGGGCATGCGCAGACCTTTTAAAATGTGAAGAAAAAAAAATACCGGATCCGTTTTTTCCAGATGACAACCGGAGAGACGGATCCGGTATTGCAATGCATTTGTGAGACGGATCCGCATCCGGATACATCTACAAATGGTATCCGTTTGCATACAGATTGACGTATCCGGCAATGGAAGTGCCTGCCGGAATCCAACAACGCAAGTGCGAAAGTACCCTCAGGGTGTATATATTGTTTTTGTGCTATGAAAATTGCTGCACATAATCCACAAAGCTGCGCATATAAATACATCCAAAACATGAGCGGTATTTTTAGTTGGAAAAGGTGACAACCCTAACGCCTAAGCTGTAAAAAATAAAGATAGTGATGACTAGCGTAGAAAGAAAATAACATAAAATAGAAGAAAGCGGAATATTTTGCACGCACTACCACCCACACACAACGCTGATAAGCACCTAAATAAACTGGATCCGTGCATTGTGGGTAAAGAGAGAGAACGTCTTTCCCATACGAATAAGTAAATACGTGTAAGCCGCACGGCTAACATTATACCGCGCACATTCTGGAAGGCTGTCTTGTGTCTCTGAAGAGCATGTGACGGAAGAATACAGAAAGGGCTCAGAAACTGAGGAGAAAATAATGGCTTTTGATACACAAGCCAAAAAAATAGGGAATTGGGAGGAAGAAAAACAAAAAAAACAAGCTGTCTTTGTTTAATCCAGAGCGGCGGCTAATCGCTCCCGTTATCAATGGCTCGCACGTATCGCCGTTTCTTTTATTTCCGCGCGGTTCAAATAAGCCGATAGTAAATGCCTTTATGTTTAATGTGGACTCTCTTTGCTGCATTTCCTCCTAAAAGCGATGCGAGACATGAATAATCCTGAAGCAGAGGGAGTCAGATAGGCAGGGAGATAGCAGAGGATGGGCTGGGCGCAGAGATCTTCCAGAGCTGAACTGGTGGAGTCACATGTGCTCTTGGTGAGCCCGAGAGGGGGGGAAAAGACTTTGATCCAGCACTCCAAAGTCAGACGCTTGTAGTAGCAGAGGGAAATCATTAAAAGTTGGCCCTCCCTGCGGGAGTATTTCTGCTAACTGATGGAACGGAATACTTTCTGTCTTTTATCTGATATTCGTCTGACCTGTGTCTTATAGGAGTGGTCCCTTGGAAATTACAGGCTTCTCAGCTTCCACGGTGGAGGCGTATTGGCCCCTTTAGGGCTCATTCACACAACCTTGGTTTGGTTCCACATCCGAGCCGCATTTTTTGCGGCTCAGGTGCGGACCAATTCACTTCAATGGGGCCGCAAAAGTTGCGCATCCGTATCCGTTGCTCCGTTCCGTGGCCCCGCATCCGTTGCTGTCCGCATCCGCATCCGTTGCTGTCCGCATCCGTTGCTCCGTTCCGTGGCCCCGTGGTCCGTTTTGCGGACAAGAATAGGCATTTCTATAAAGGGCCGTTCGTTCCGCAAATTGCAGAAGGCACACGGATGGGCAATTTGCGGACCGCTAAACACGGCACGGTCGTGTGAACAAGCCCTTATTTCCCCGTGTAATCAAAGGTTTCAGGATTACTTAGCAGAGTGGGGGCTGTTCATCGATGCCAGGATTGGTCACCTCTTCTTATTCCCATCCATGGTAAGGTGGCAAGAACATTGGACTGTGAACGACCTAGAGCCTGGAAAAAGGGTGGAGTACAGTTAAAGGGGTTTGCCATCACAGACAATGGGAGGATATCGCTAGGATATGCCCCCATTGTCTGATACGTGCGGGAACGTAGTGGAGGGCGCACTGCACGTGCGCAGCCACCCTCCATATATTTATATTGGGCCGCTGAAAACGGCCGAGGCTAATTCCGTAAGCCCCATGTTAATGTATGGGAGCGGGGGCCGTGCATGCATGGTGCGCTCCCATTCACTTGTATGGGAGCAGCACTTGGTGGTGACCAGACCCTGGGAAACCCGTTGTCCTCCAGCCACAACTCTCCCCGCTCTGTTCTCATTGTAGGTGCGGGTCCCAGAGATGGGTCCTGCACCAATCAGCCACAAGGAGACGTTATACTGTATGGGGCAGCCACAAGGAGACATTATACTGTATGGGGTACTGGGGCAGCCATAAGGAGATATTATACTGTATGGGGCAGCCTTAAGTAGACACTATACTGTTTGGGGGCAGCCACAAGGAGACATTATACTGTATGGGGTACTGGGGCAGCCATAAGTAGATATTATACTGTATGGGGCAGCCTTAAGTAGACACTATACTGTTTGGGGGCAGCCACAAGGAGACATTATACATTAGACAAGAGGCCGAGGAGGAGCAGAGCAAGACGCAAGGCGGAGGAGGAGCAGAGCGAGGCCGAGGAGGAGTGAGGCGGCGGAGGAGGAGGAGCACAGCAAGACAAGAGGCGGCAGAGGTGGAGCAGAGTAAGATGAGAGGCGACAGCGGTGAATCACCAGACTTGTGCGGCAGTTTATGACAGATTTATAAAAAGTGGGGGGAACAAAAAGCCTGCTCGCCCCTCCCTCCAGTGCACTTGCAGCCATGTCCAGCCTGCCGCGCGCTAGTGGTAATGCAGGAGGCAGAGGCCAGTGACCGGGGAACGTAAGCAGGTGGCAGGAAGCAGACATTTTAGAAGCGGTCAGCACACATGCGACTGCTCCTTTGACGTCATTAAATACCGCTGTTATTAGGAAACGGTGATATCGCCATATCACTTTTTTTATATCTTGGATACCAGTATATCGCTCAACCCTATTTTAGACTGACCATACACATTAGATTATTGTTGAATATTGGCTGGAGTGGCCTCCTGACTCTTCCCCCAATGGCAGATGGCAGGGAAAACAAGGCCCAGACAATTGGATTTCAACATGCCCCATCCTTTTGTTCCCTGGGGAGAAAAAAGCCACCACCAGAGGTGTTGGGCAGCAACACACGCACACTCGGTCAAGCTAAGTGGGCATGCCTATGCAGGGCTCAGGATAGATAGATGTCAATCAACACTTATCTAAAGTATATGGTCAGCTGTAGAAGAGGCCTTCTGACTCTCTCCCAATTGAAGATGTCAGGGAAGAGAAGCATCAGCCAGTTCAACATGCCTGATCTTTTTGTTCTCCACCAGAGGTGTCCGACAACAGCTTAAGGTCCATTTACACGGGACTATGTAACGGGGAGGTGGCGACACGCTTCCTTCTTGCAGCGCCACCAGCATCCCGTCTGTGTGCAGGAGCGAGGACACGGCCAGCGTCCTCAGCTCCATGGGACCAGGGGGTGGGGAGGACCCGGCCGTGTACGCCGCCTTAGTGCGGCCGGCGTTCCCCTAGACCAGTGGTGGGCAACCTTTTTTTTCAACTGAGCCAAATATCGCCAAAACCACGATTGAAATTTATTTCGAGAGCCACATTTTTAAAACCTAAAATATTGCGTCAACAGTACCAGTGAGGACTATTAGGGCTCATGCACACGACTGTGTGCCTGCCGTTGCCATATTGCAGGCCGCATACGGCGGGTCCGCAATACACGGGCACTGGCCGTGTGCAGCCCGCATCAAGGACCCATTCACTTCAATGGGTCCAGGATCCGGGATATGAGTGCTACAGTGTGCTTCCGTGGTGCTTCTGGCTGTGCCTACGCCCCGCAAAAAAGTAGCGCATGCACTACTTTTTTGCGGTGCGGAGGCACAGCCAGAAGCACTACGGAAGCACACTGTAGCACTCCTATCCCGGATCCTGGACCCATTGAAGTGAATGGGTCCATGATGCGGGCTGCACACGACCGTGTGCAGCCCGCATCATGGACCCATTCACTTCAGCATGTGCTACTTTTTTTGCGGTGCGGGCAGTCGGATGCGGATCGCGAACCCCATTTAAAGGGGCTATCCCATCATAATGATCACTGTTAAATCTGTTAATGATTTGACAGTGATCATTTTTGTAAATATACTTTATTAACAAATCCCCACCGATTAGGATAAAATTCATACCCACTTACCTGATTGTTGTGACTCGGTCTCCCCTGGTTACGACCATTGTTCTTCTCCAAAAGCCGGAAGGTCGCGCTTGCCCAGAAGACGACTCCTTTTCTCCCGGCCGGTCCGCTCGCTGTTCTGAGCGTGCGCGACAGTGACTTCTTCCCAACCAGAATAGTACAGAGCTGCGAACGCGCACGCCGGCTCTGTAGGAATAAGTCACCATTGCGCATGCGCGGCGGCGTGCGCATTCAGTCCAGCGCGCGGCACGGCCGGGAGAAGACTTCAATCAAGATGAAGCCCGCCCCCAGCCAGAATCCAGGAAGTGAACGCGCGGTGGCAGCAGGTAAGTATGAAAACGCTTAGTGGGATAACCCCTTTAAGTGAATGGGTCCGCGATCCTCATGCAGCTGCCCCATGGTCTGTGTCCGTGCATTGCGGACCGCTATTTGCGGTCCGCAGCACAGGCACGGCGGCCTTACATTCGTGGGCATGAGCCCAGAGTGTGTTTTTACATACTTTTATATGTACTTTCTTTTATTTGGATCTTGATTATTATTTCATTTTATCTTTATCATTTTTTTACGTTTATTAAACTTGTCTGCAGATGTGGATGTAATGTGGATGACGCACTTATGGGGGATGTAATGTGGATGACGCACTTATGGGGGATGTAATGTGGATGACGCACTTATGGGGGATGTAATGTGGATGACGCACTTATGGGGGATATCTGTGGATGACGCACTTATGGGGGATGTAATGTGGATGACGCACTTATGGGGGATGTAATGTGGATGACGCACTTATGGGGGATATCTGTGGATGACGCACTTATGGGGGATATCTGTGGATGACGCACTTATGGGGGATATCTGTGGATGACGCACTTATGGGGGATATCTGTGGATGACGCACTTATGCGGGATATCTGTGGATGACGCACTTATGGGGGATATCTGTGGATGACGCACTTATGGGGGATATCTGTGGAGGGCACTTATGGGGGATATCTGTGGAGGGCACTTATGGGGGATATCTGTGGAGGGCACTTTTGGGGGATATCTGTGGAGGGCACTTATATAGCATCTTATGCTATATATGTGTCATCCACAGATATCCCCCATAGGTGCCCTCCACAGATATCTCCCATAAGTGCGTCATCCACAGATATCCCCCATAAGTGCGTCATCCACAGATATCCCCCATAAGTGCGTCATCCACAGATATCCCCCATAAGTGCGTCATCCACAGATATCCCCCATAAGTGCGTCATCCACAGTTATCCCCCATAAGTGCGTCATCCACAGATATCCCCCATAAGTGCGTCATCCACAGATATCCCCCATAAGTGCGTCATCCACATTACATCCCCCATAAGTGCGTCATCCACATTACATCCCCCATAAGTGCGTCATCCACATTACATCCCCCATAAGTGCGTCATCCACATTACATCCCCCATAAGTGCGTGGGGGGGATGTACGCACTTATGGGGGATATCTGTGGATGACGCACTTATGGGAGATATCTGTGGAGGGCACCTATGGGGGATATCTGTGGATGACACATATATAGCATAAGATGCTATATAAGTGCCCTCCACAGATATCCCCCATAAGTGCCCTCCACAGATATCCCCCATAAGTGCCCTCCACAGATATCCCCCATCCTCCACAGATATCCCCCATAAGTGCCCTCCACAGATATCCCCCATAAGTGCCCTCCACAGATATCCCCCATAAGTGCCCTCCACAGATATCCCCCATAAGTGCCCTCCATAGATATCCCCCATAAGTGCCCTCCACAGATATCCCCCATAAGTGCCCTCCACAGATATCCCCCATAAGTGCCCTCCACAGATATCCCCCATAAGTAAAGTAATGTATTAGTGGGGGGAAGGGAGGAGGCAGGGACACTTGCGGTGGGGCCGGTGCACACACCGGGGGCAGCTCCTACCTTTCTTCTGCAGGACATTTCGCTCCTCCTGGACCTGAGCGGCGGCCTCTTCACCACTCCTCACATGGCCGGTGTTGTGCTGAAAGTCCGCCGCTGCCCGCCCTTCTGCTGCTGTGCGCAGCGTGACATCTCACCCTCCGCCATGCGCCTCCTGCCCCGCCTGCCTGCTTCATTCATAAAGTGGAAGGAGCAGACAGACGGGGCAGGAGGCGCATGACGGACCTTTTGAAAGCTTGACATTTTGCAAGAAAGGCCGCCCAACCGCCAGCCCGAACCAAAGAGCCGCATCTAAGGATCAAAAGAGCCGCATGTGGCTCGCGAGCCGCGGGTTGCCGACCACTGCCCTAGACCATGAGCAGAAGGGAATCCGAGCGCCGATAGTGATAAATCGGTGCTCGGCTGTGTTGGGCTGGGTAATGTGAGGGCTATTTAAACAGGCAGCCTGCTGGCCACAGGTTGCCTGTGATTGGTCTAGTTACCCTCACCAGCCTTATTTATATATTCAGACCTTGCTTGTGTTGACCTCGGCTTTGTTTATGACCTCGACCTCGCTACCTCCATTTGTATTGACGTGACCTCTTGGCTTCCGACCTCGGCTTTGTTTGTGAATTGTGACCTTGCTATTGTGTTTTTCCCTGTGTACTGCGTGACCTCCTGGTTTTTGACTTTTGCTTCCCTGACTCTGTTCACGGTTTTCCTTTTGCTTTTAAGCCCCTGCACGTATTTAAGCGAGGGACCGCCGCCAAGTTGTACGCAGTCAGATAGGACGGGTCGTGCATATAGGTAGGGACAGAGGTGCGGGTGGAGTCCAGGGCTGCACTTTTACCTTCCCTCCGTGACGGACTATTTCTGGACAGTTTATCGGGAATGAATGTCCATATGAACATTTGTTCCCAGTAATGGCCCAGGTAAAGGTGCCGCCGATCACCTGATGAACAATCAAGCATTCATTCATCTGGTGAAATGATAATTGTGCAGACGCCTAATTCATAATATCTGGACAGCAGATCGTGCTGTGTGAACAGGGATCTGCTGTATAAGGACAACTGATAGCAGTAGAGATCCCTTGTCCCCATACAGTAGAGATGATTGCTGCATGTAAATGAAGCTCTCACCTCCTCTGATGAGCAAGCAATGATTGGGAACAATGGTTCCTTCCCGATCATTGCCTGCTTAGTTGGTCCACGTAAATCTCCTGGCTCCAGATTGGGGTCCGAAGAGATAGGTGTAGGTCAACGGCTATCAGAATTGCATGGTCAGCCCTGGTGTCTGACCCCCTTTAACACATGAGAAGAAGATAGTGCCTTGGCCCCTGTTATACATTTTGCACTGGGGCCCAGGAGTTTCAAGTTACACCTCCACTTAGAGAGAGATGATCTACACTGCCCATGAGGAAGGAGATTTTGGCCAATTCAACTCTCTATTATATTTGATCTCACATTTGCTTTGCTATCTCAGCAGGTTTCATAGCGCCTCCATGCCAGATAACATTTACGTTGTGCTGTTTTATATATTTCTAGCTGCGCTCACCACTAATAAACATCTGCAAATATTTGCCTTGTGCTGGCCTGTGAAAACATACTAAGGCTCTCTTTAGTGTTATATCAGGTAACAGAGTGTTCAGAACCACATGAGAGGAGAGAGGAGTCCTCCGGCCAGAATTCTGGTCAGCACTACATGCCATGCAACACGAGATGTGGCGATATATACATTTTTATTTTTATTTTTCCCTATCCAAATACCGTATACATATTCACTGGTGGGGGACACTGGGGGACTTGATTTCAATGGGCACCATGTGAGGTCAGGTTCACATCACTGTTTAGCTTTCCATTCATCTGGAACAAAAAAAATGAATCCGTCATTTTGAGAACCGTTTGTGTCACTTCCGTCAGATCAATTATTTTTGACGGAACAAAGTCCTGCAAAAAGTACTTTTTCTCCCATGAAAAATAACAGATCTCTGACGGAAGTGACACAAGCTAATGCAAACTGGTGCTCCAAAAAAGACGGACCAGTTATTTTTAGTGCAAACTGATGCTATTGTGGATAAGACATCGTTCACATTTCTGTCAATCAGATCCGGCAGGCTGTTCCCTCACAGCCCCATTGAATGTAATGATGTCCGACAGTGATCCATCCATTTTCGGGCATAAATACCTGGACGCGGAATTGAACTCTTCCTGCCAGGTTCCCTCAGCTGTTCATGGGGGGGGGGGGGGGGGGGTCCCTCGGTGAGATGCACTGTGATGAGCTTATTTTCAGAGGACCTATCTAACACCTACGGGTCATGCAGGATTAGATTGGTGTTGGAAAAAGTAACACAATACACATTTCCTGTATGTAATATTTTATTATTGGAAACAATAAAGCATATGTTAAAAAATAAATTGCTGAGATAAATTGGGAGGGGAACTAATTATTATAGCTTTGTGACTCTTTTTGGGCCTTTTGTGACTCTTTTTGTTTGACACTTTTGTGACTTTGACTCTTTAGGACTTTTTTAAAAATTTGCAGAGATAAATTGGGAGTGAAACTAATTAAGGGTACTTTCACACTTGCGGCAGGACGAATCCGACAGGCTGTTCACAATATCGGATCCGTCCTGCGGCTATTTCGCCGCAGTGCACGGCGATAGCCGCCGGACTAAAGTCGGACATGCAGTACTTTTTAGTCCGGCAGCTACCGCCGTGCTGCGCCGGAGCTCCGCCCCCGTCCCCATTATAGTCAATGGGGACCGAGCGGCGGTCCGGCGGCACGGCGAAATAGCCGCAGGACGGATCCGACATGGTGAACAGCCTGTCGGATCCGTCCTGCCGCGAGTGTGAAAGTACCCTAGTATATATAAATCTAGAGTGGTGTAAAAATGTAAAAAGTCACAACATTTTTGCCCAAGTCACCCCCCAAGGAGTCTCAAAGCCAATTTAGCACCTTTTTGAAGCTGGAATTGTGGCGTGCATGACAACGTCTCCTCATTTACTTCAAGTATTGCCCTCATGATAAATTTGGCATCGTCATGCATTTGCATGAAACAAAGCTGCTTCACCACCGCTACTACACGTGCAGGTAAAATTTGAAGAGGCCACTGTGGTGTCTTCAAACAGTGGGGTGGGGGTGCAAGAGTCTGACTCCCTTCCCCCGCACACACACTCACTATAATCTGATATTGATGGCATATCCTAATGATAGGTGATCAATAGTCCGAACCCGGAAAAACTCTTTAATTGACTCTTTGGCATCGCCTTCGTCTAAGGCAGGGATGCTCAACCTACGGCCCTCCAGCTGTTGTAAAACTACAACTCCCACCATGTCCTGCTGTAGGCTGATAGCTGTAAGCTGTTCGGGCAAGCTGGGAGTTGTAGTTTTGCAACAGCTGGAGGGCTGCAGGTTGAGCATGCCTGGTCTAAGGAGTATGAAAAATGACTAGTAAGCCCCACTAGCAGTTTTGACTGGATGAGGGACCAGGGGCCACTTATGGATATGCTCCAATACCCTAGTGTGTTCTTCGTTTCAACCTCTGGTTGGTGCTTCATTGGATATGAGCTGATGTGCAATATCTAAACACTGTATACTCTTACCTCAAGAGGTCTAACTTGAAGCCCATGGTTTGCTGTGTGGCAGATTGTCAATTGGACTTCTTCAGACACTGCCTAGTCAAAGTACAAATACAGGTGAACATGCGAACTCCATACAGATGATGTCGTTGGTTGGATTATAACCAGGACCCCAGTGCTGCAAGGCAAAAGTGAGCCACCATGTCTCATTGCTCCTAATCTATGGCTTTTATGGCTTAAATTTATGATTTTTTTTACAAATGCTCTAATTTGGTTGACGCCCAGGAGGAAAGGATGCTCTCCTGCTATTCAGGGACCTTATACAAAGTCAACACTTTCACATTTCATCGGTAAAAAATATGATGTTGCAGACACATTGCCCTCAGCACAGCACTGCAAGTAATAAGTGTCCCTGTTAGACTTCACTTGTTCACAACATATATAACGGGCTGTCAAGATTATGGCCTACTCTAGGTTCCAGGGAAATTTCTGTAGCTGTAGGTTATCTGAGATATCTGTAGCCCCGGTTTATGCTATATATTATCTGATAATGCCTGGAAACGTAAAGTTCTCAATCATAAAAACTATATACATCTTCTATGGGAAACCTGCACATGAAGGTATCTTCTTTAGAGATATGTAACAAATAAATATTGGCCAGGGTCCATCCTATGTAATTGATGCTTTGTGGATATACAGTATGCCCACTGAATCTGAACCGCTGTGGCACTACACGGAGCGTTACATCATTAGATGTAAAACAATAAGGGAACGGCCACAAGGAGCGGCTGTGATCCGGTTGGGTTGCAGCCATGCTGCAGTCAAGATCCGCGGGGCCAATTAGCAGCAGCTAACCCTTTCATTTAACTAATGAAGACTGCACTGTATAGTTGGTCTTCATTGTTAATGGCCGCGTGACACCTTCAATACCGCTGGGCCATTAACAATGAAGACCTACTATACACTACAGTGCGGTCTTTATTAGTTAAATGAAAAGCAGCTGTGGCTAATTGGCCCGGGGTTCTTGACCGCAGCATGACTGCAACCTGACCGTATCACGGCCGCTTTGTGTGGCTGTCCCCTAACACGAAAACTATACCTTTGCAGTCCAGCCCAGTCCCTTTTATGGTCCCACAGAATAGCTATTACCCCTTAGTGCCATCACAAAGTAGAAATCCCCCTTAGCTCCTCCACACAATAGTGCTGTCCCCTTAGTGCCCCTTCAGAGTAGTGCTGCTCCTTTAGACCCCCTTACAATATTGCTGCCTCCTTAGTGCCACTCCACAATAGTGCGGACCTCTCAGTGCCTTTTCACAATAGTGCTGCCCCCATAGGGCCCTTCTTAGCAGTACTGCTCCCTTAGTGTCCCTTCACAGTAGTGCTGCCCCCTTAGAGCCCCTCCACAATAGTGCTGCCCTTAGGGCCATCTTAGTAGTACTGCCCCCCTTAGTGCCCCTTCACAGTACTGCTACCCCCTTAGAGCCCCTCCACAACAGTGCTGCCCCCATAGTGCTCCCCCTTGCAAAAGATCTACCTGGTTGTTTAAATAAAATAAAAAAGCACTTCTGACCCACTTCGGCCTGGGACTGTTTTTTCCCTATAGAGAGGTTGATGGCAAAATGGTCGACAAAACATCAAGAGCTCTAGCATGCTGCATTTTAGAAAAGAAAGACAAAAAAACACCACCTAACAGAAAAAATCCAGTAGCAAAAAAAAACAAAACACTTGTGTGTTCTTCATCTTATATTTCATAAAGATCCTCAGCTAACATCTAGAGCTGGTGTTTTTTCAGCTAAAAACATGCCTAAAAATGCCGCAAAAAAATGTATGTGTGAAACCATGTGTGGTTTCACATTAAATATTTTTTCAAAGATTCCACCTTTTTTGTTGCCATTTTTTTTTGGGGTAGTGAAAAATACGGTTGGATGGTACTTGATGGCCAGTAGGAGATTTTAAAAACACCCTGCACACACTGCTTTTTTTTTTTTTTTTTTTTATGGAATTCAATACTGTTTCCTGGTGTGTGTTTTTTTTTTTTTTTTTTGGGTCTTAAGTAAAATGTTGTGTAACTAAAAAGATAAAAATACCAAAAAAAAAAAACACCACTTGAAACATGGTGTTTTCGGAAAAACATCAAGAAAAAATGTAGTGGGGCAGCACCCTCCCATTGCTGTCATGGAGATCTCATAGCCGGAGTTTTCCTGCCTTTGTAACTCTAGGTTCACACCATGTCTGGGGACGGTTTGCGGAGTTCAAACAACCGCATGCGCTAACATTTTTGCCTTGTTGCATGTGCCATTGACTCGCACTGTAATATAAAACACATATAGCCAGTAAATGAGCCCACACCAGAACAATACAGGCTAGTCCTGATCAGTGGTATAAAATACGGGCATGGAGTGGTTAAGCTTCCGACCCCTGCTCTCAGCACAGTCCATGGGGCTCGGTAAAATCACTCATCTTTATTTCATCTGAAGCTTTCGCTGTCACTATTGAGAGAGGAAAAGGAGAACTGTCTGAGGTTTTGAGATGTGTTGGCGGGGTCGTGCGCCGCTGCAGCAGTTTGCCGGTCAGGTGCAGCCAGCTGTGTTCAGTTAACTGAATTTATGAGCCACAAAAACGTCTGTTGGGTTATTATAAAAATGCTTTTCTTCAATTATATGTTTTTGGTAAAGATAGATTAAAAGGGGGGGGGGATTTAGAAAGCAGATTTTCCCCCAAAAAGATATGTGAGCACTGGATACATACATAGCAGTCAGAATGCCTTCAGCTTGTTTCCTATTATCTGGAAGATAAAGTAAGGATATCAGTAGTATCTGGGCCCCATGGCCTACTTTACTCCTGTTCTTGAACCTCATTGGGTTTTTTTGGTGCCCCTTTTAGATATTACATAATACTGTACCCCTTTTCCCCACACATGAGGGCCCATGGGTCACAGGTTTCATGCTACATATTAGGTGGAACCCTGTGGAATGATGCCTGTGCAGTTTCCTTTTTGTAAAATAAATGGGCCCCATTTATGCATAAGGGCACGACCCCACTGTACGGCTGGTCGCATGTGGCCAAGCCACCCCCCCCCACATCCAGCAGTGGCAGCCATGAGATATTGGTGGCCACATGCAGCCAACTGAACCATTGGGTGGTACTTTAAGGCCCCGTTCCATGGCAGAATCTGCCACGGTTACCGCCTTGTTTTTTCAGTTTCAGTGCCGCGAACCCGCTCCAAGTTTAGCCCCATTGAATAGATCTGTGAATGGACACCAACCGCAACTTCCAGCGGCATCCATCCGGACACCTCATCAAGAGCCGTCATGTCTTTTCCTGGAGTGGTTGCGGCAATAAACTGCTGGCCACACAAACGACAGCGTAGCTTCCAGTTGATAAGGGCCCATTCACACCACCGTATTTTTCTAACAATGGGAGGTAGATTCCCTATGCCTGCACATTTTTGCACACCGGTTTCTTTTTTTTTTTTTTTGTGGCACATTTTTGTCCTTTAAATCGCAGGTGTTGTTTTAAGGCATCTGTCAGGTTAAAAAAAAAAAAAAGTTAAAGACTAAGAAACACAACTCCAAAACTGGTGTAAAGAAAAGCAGGCTTTGTTTCCCATAGCAACCAATCAGATTCCACCTTTCATTTTTAAGAGCTCCTTTGGAAAATAAAAGGTGGAATCTGATTGGTTGCTAAGGGCAACTAAGCCAGTTTTCCACCATTACACCAATTTTGATAAATCTCTCCCATGGTGTTTATTTAAAACAAAAAACACCCACTACAAGGGGAAAAAAAGCAATTAGGGCAATTTTAATAATAGGGCCATAATACTAGTTCAGTGGGATAGACTATAAGGTATCAAATGGTGGTTGACAGGATAAACCCCTGTTTTGGGCTCTTTTTCTTGGGCCCCTGAAAGCAGTACCTACTACTTGTATTGCTTTGATAGACCTGATTGCAACCAGGAATTCACAAGAATTCCCCTCCATGTAAAACTAAAGGCGGTAAAGTATAAACCCATCAAGGCAGATTAATATATCGAAAAGAAACGCTGTCTGTTGCCCATGGCAACCAACACAGCTCAGCTTTCATTTTGTAGTCTGCTCTTTAAAAATGAAAGCTGCACTGTGATTGGTTGCTATGGGTAACTAGGGCAGTTTTTCCCCATTAAACTCTGTATTACAGATTTGTCTCACATGGATCCATAATGCATTAAAGGGGTTCTCCCATGATTAATGTAGAAAAGTTAAAATCATCATATAGTACACGATGATCTTTTTCTAACAAAGCTGGAACCAGCCCTGTACCTCACATGGATCCAGAGATCTCCCCATTAATTGCTCTGATTATATCAAGCTGACAGCTCAGGGGGCGTGTCTTTTCTGCCTCATCTCAGGGGGCGTGTCTTTTCTGCTGCAGCTCTCCCAATCACAGCTCAAAAGGCAGTTGAAGGATGGAACTGAGCATGTGCGGCCATCTTAATGAGCCGGACAAAGAAATAAGAACAAAATACAAACAGCAGGTGGCGCTATATTTTATTGAATAACTCAGTGGCTATGCCATATATTTCATTACATGCAATTACAAAAATATTCAGATCCGGGTGCTGGTTTGAAAACCGTAAAAAAAAATATTCATGGGACAACCCTTTTAAGCCTATACAACATTACATTTTATATGGGATTAAAAAAGAAGGGTCTGTTTTTTGCCCCAGAAACAGCACCATTTATGGGTCATGTCTGGTACTGCAACCAAGATGCATTCAATTGAATAAAGATGAGCTGCAATACCATGCACAGGCCAGGGACAAAGGAGGCGCCGTTTCTAGGTTCAATGCAGAACTTTTTTTTTCTCCTGTAGTATGTACATATCCTACCTGTGCACATAAAGGACGCTTTTCTAACACGCAGTTACATTTGGCAGCTCGCTCTTATTTAAAAATCGGCACAGCAGTTCACAAGTCACTTTCCCCTTGTTTTGCCTGTTTTTAAAGTTTTTGTCATTCATGGGTCATTAAAGATTTCATTGTTTCCAAAACAGCAAGGACACTTAACGTCATGATTTCTTTTTTGTTTAATCCCATTCATCAAGGCTGGTAAAATGCTGATGTGCCTTGGTGTTATGGAGAACTTTTTTCCAGATTAGGATTGAGGATGCACAGAGCGCTTCCTGTTGATATAACTTCTAAGAAGAGGAAGCACGCTGAGCGAAGGACGGAGCTCTGTGTGCAGATCAACAAGGAGGAAAACAGTGTACTAGTGGAGAACACCCCAGGTACTGGCCTGAGAGTGATCCCCCTAAAATAAGCCAAAATCATCAGCCAAACTGGGTACATGGCAGCTACGGCAGATGGCCTGAGAGTGATCCCCCTAAAATAATCCAAAATCGCCAGCTAAGTGGGAAACATTGCAGGTATAGAAGATGGCCTGGGAGTTACCCCCTAAAATCAAAAATCACCAGCCAAATGAGCACAGCAGGTACAGAGGATGGCCTGAGAGTAATCCCCCTAAAATAATCCAAAATCACCAGCTATGTGGGAAACACTGCAGGTACAGAGGATAGCCTGAGAGTTACCCCCTAAAATAATACACGATCACCAGCCAAACGAGCTCAGCAGCTACAGAGGATGACCTGAGAGTAATCCCCCTAAAATAATCCAAAATCACCAGCTATGTGGGAAACACTGCAGGTACAGAGGATAGCCTGAGAGTTACCCCCTAAAATAATACACGATCACCAGCCAAACGAGCTCAGCAGCTACAGAGGATGACCTGAGAGTAATCCCCCTAAAATAATCCAAAATCACCAGCTATGTGGGAAACACTGCAGGTACAGAGGATAGCCTGAGAGTTACCCCCTAAAATAATACACGATCACCAGCCAAACGAGCTCAGCAGCTACAGAGGATGACCTGAGAGTAATCCCCCTAAAAGAATCCAAAATCTCCAACTAAACAAGAAGCATGGCAGGTACAGAGGATGGCCTGAGAGTGATCCCCCTAAAACAATCCAAGATCACCAGCAAAGTGGAAAACACAACAGGTACAGAAGATGACCTGAGAGTGATCCCCCCTAAAATAATCCAAAATCACCAGCTAAACTGGGAACACCGCAGGTATGGAGGATGACCTGAGAGTAATCAAAAAAGCACTCCCACAAAAATAGTTATTCTCTGTTAGAAATGTACATGATGTAAACTGTAGTGAAGGTAATCTTCTTATTAGGCCTCATGCACACGGACGTATGTATTTTGCGGTCTGTAAAAAAACTGATCCACAAAAAATACAGGTGACATCTGTATACATTCCGTATTTTCAGGAACAGAACATCTGGCCCCTAATACAATAGTGCAGGGATGCTCAAGCTGTTGTAAAACTTCAACTCCCATCATGCCCTGCTGTAGGCTGATAGCTGTAGGCTGTCTGGCAATGCTGGGAGTTGTATTTTTTTTTTGTGACTCATTGAAATGAATGGTTTCGCATACAGTCCGCAAAAAAAAACCGGAAAGTACAGAAAGAAAATACGTTGTGTGCATGAGCCCTTGGTGACATGTTCTATTTTTTTTTTTCAAGTGAATTCGCAAATGGCGGCAACACGGCTGTAGCCGGTGCATTGTGGACTGCTATTTGTGGTCCGCAGCACGGGCACAGGGCGCACATGCTCGTGTGCATGAGACCTTAGATGCACAATTAGGCTTATTGCACACGTCCGTATGGCCTTTTCAGTGTTTTGCGGTCCGTTTTTCACTGAACCGTTTTTTGTTTCCGTTTTTCTGTATGCCATACACAGTATACAGTAATTACATCGAAAAAATTGGGCTGGGTATAAAATTTTCAATAGATGGTTCCACAAAAACGGAACGGATACGGAAGAAATACGGATGCATTTCCATATGTGTTCCTTTTTTTGCGGACCCATTGACTTGAATGGAGCCACGGAACGTGATTTGCGGGCAATAATAAGACATGTTCTATCTTTCAACTAAACGGAAATGGAATGCATATGGAGTACATTCAGTTTTTTTTTTTGCGGAACCATTGAAATGAATGGTTCCGTATACGAACTGTATACAGAATGCAAAAAACGGCCTGTAAACGGAGGAAAAAACGTTTGTGTGCATGAGGCCTTAGGTTGGACTTTCATATCCTGTCCGTGACTTGCACACAAGTTTTTTTTTTCTGTTTACGTTCTGTTTTTTGCGTTCCATATACGGACCGTATATGGAACCATTAATTTCACTAGATCCGCAAAAAAAAAACAAAGGTACTCCGTATGCCTTCTGTTTCCGTTTTTCCAGTCCGTTCAAAGATAGAACATGTCCTATTATTTTCCGCACAACGGACAAGGATAGTACTGTTCTATCATGGGCCAGTTGTTCCGTAAAAAACGGAATGCACATGGACGTCATCCGTATTTTTTGCATATCCGTTTTTTGCGGACCGCAAAATACTAAAAAAGCCATGCGGTCTTGTGCAAGAGGCCTTCTGTAGATAATAGGACTTTCAGGGGATGCATGTGTATCATTTTCCAAACTGTTTCAATTAAAAGGATTTTCTGATTTTTTTTTTTTACTGCTGACCTATCTTCTGGATAGGTCATCAGTATCTGATCGTGGGGGTCCGACACCCAAGACCTCTGTCGATCACCTGTTTTTAGAAGGCATGTGTGCTCCTGTGAGTACAGTGGATGGGGATTAACTTGAATGGGGCTGAGCTGCTACTAGGCCATGTGACTGATGAAAGTGACATCACTGGCCTAGGACTAGCCTAGAGAAGGTCGTGGCACTCACAGGAGCGCTGCTGCCTTCTCCAACAGCTGATCGGCGGTGATCCCAGGTGTCGGACCCTCACCGATCAGATACTGTTGACCTATCCGGAGGACAGGTCATCAGTATCAAAATCTCGGAAAATCCCTTCAAGCATTGTATCCAGAAACGCATTTCAATCCAGTAGGCCACAGTGAACAATTGGATATTCAGATTGTGCTCTGTCATGCACATATATCTCTGTGTATTTGCCAAGTTCCGCTAATTAAAACCAACGATAATGTCCTCTGCAGCAATACATAGCAGAGAAGAGGACGAACGCGGGTAAAAATAGCCTGAGATCTATACAACATTTTCACCGTATTTAATTGCTGGTGAATTGAATCTCATATCCATCTTCAAGTTCATGTCATGTGTAATTAAGTCCTTAAAAATCTGCAAGCGGACGATTGAGCCCAGGACGTACGGTCTGTCTGTCAGTGTTTGAAGTAAATGGCACAGAGATATACAGTAATGGTTTGCTTTGCAGTCCTGGGGCCTTGAATTTCATCTCTGCCAGATGTACTGATTTTATGTGTTCTTTTATGTTTCCACTTAAAGGAGTTGTCTGTCTTTTTGATATTGATGACCTGTCCTCAGGATGGGTCATCAATTCCAGTTCAGCAGGGATCCGACTCCCGACACCTCCATCAGCTGTTTAAACGGGCAGCAATGCTCACATTGTTCAACCATTCATTCGAATGGTATAGTGTGATGTAATTACGCTGCACCCCCGCTACAATGTTGACAGCACTGACTAAGATGCAGCGCTCACACAACGACCGCAACCCCTTCAAACAGCTGATCGTGGGGGTGCGGCTCAACTGATAATGATGGCCTTTCCAGAGGATAGGTCATCAATATCTGAAAACTGGACAATCCCTTTGATACTCAAGTATTCTCCGAAGGGAAAACTATACATGCCCATGTAACTCAAGTTGTCTTTAAAGACACAGTGCTTAAAGGGAACCTGTCACATTGAACATGGTGTCTGAGTTGCAGGCAGCATGTTATAGAGCAGGAGGAGCTGAGCAGATGGATATATAGGTTTATGGGAAAAGATTCAGTATAACTTGTAATTTATGCATTTCAATTCCTGTTCATTCTGGGCTTTGAAGTCTAGTAGGCGGACTGTGTATATGGAGATAGCTGTCAATCACTGATAGGACCGCCTCCCAGACTTCAAAGCCCAGATTGAGCAGGAATTTAAATAAATAAAATATCAGTTTTACTGAATCTTTTCCTATAAAACTATATATCAATCTGCTCAGCTCCTCCTGCTCTATAACATGCTGCCTGCAGCTCAGACATCATGTTCAACCTGACAGAATCCTTTTAGTTAGTCCTCCAAAAGGCAAATTGTTGAATGGGTTGTGTGGTTAAGAAGATTTATTTTCAAATATCCTACAAGGATCCCTGACCAAGCCTCACATTTATTTGCCAGAATCGCGAGGCACTAGAAAGAGCGTCTCTAGGTCTGGAGGACCCGGCATGTCCATGCATTACATGGACATCCCTTTGATTTACAGAGATTAGATTAACGCCTTATTTTCCTTGTGGTGGCGCTGAAGGAAGATTGAACACTTGTTACCAGGCTCCAACCCTGTTTCTACCGTTCTCCTTTAAGGATGAAAATCTAATATGGTCTTGTAGGACCAAAAATCCCTTTAGGGGTCTCTAACTAATGTTTTAACAAAAACGTATCTTTATTTCATCCACTAAAGACTTTAGTGGACGAAATTAAATATACGTTTTTTTTGTTAAAACATTAGTTAGAGACCCCTAAAGGGATTTTTTGGTCCTACAAGACCATATTAGATTTTCAAGGAATACCCGAGGGTCTCTAAAAGGGACTTAGAAGAAAAATTCCTTTTAAGGATGATACATCATTTAGATAAATTTTAAAGCAGCTGATAAGACACCCGGCAGAGTTAGTGGCCAGAAGAAGACAGGTGACATTTGGAGCACAATCCGTTGAATGGAAAAATCTAATGACTCCATTCTCATGTGGACAAAAAATCTAATGGTATCTGTTCAAAGTAGTTCTAAATCAAGACAAGTATTTGGGGTTTAGGAGAAGAAAGTAATGGGAAATGGAAGGAAAAAGCGTGCTGTCAGGTGGGTAGCACAGTATAATGTATGGGTGCCTTACGTATTTCAGTCCTTGTGGTCCCAGTAGGATACCATCTGCTCTCAGCTTGCATCTTAGCCTTATGTTCATGTAGATTTCCTCCAGGCACTGTAAGTTCTCAATATGCTAGCTTTACTCAGCGTGACTCAATACTCTGTGTGACAGAGCGAAATAGGTTCCATATCATTAACGCCGATAAACAAGACTGGAACAGCTTGGGCAAACTGGAGGAAATCCCATTCATAGGCCCAAGTATGGGTCTGTCACGGCTGAGAAGAACCCTTGGTGAGCCAGTCCAACCATAAATATCCAAGTAATAGCAAACACAATGCAACAGCACTCCTCAAACATAGAAAATATAAACTAATGTTATATGCATTATATCAACGAATATATATTTATTTTAATCAAAATCATTGGTGCCCATCCACCACAGCAAGGTGACCTTTTTCTGGGGAGGAACCTACTCTATATGATACCTCCCTCTGTGCCAGCTAGCCTCAAATTAATTTAGGGAGAGCAGGCTCTACATGTATACTGTGTCTGCTCTATATGTTACGTCTCTTTGTGCCAACAGGCCTCAAATGAAATCCTGAGGATAGGTCAGTATTCTACTCCTTGAAAACCCTTTAAAAAAAATCAGAAGATAGCTAAATAAAATGAAAACAGATTAGAGGAAATAATATTTCTCAGTTTCTGAGAGTTTAAATAGTAAAAAAATTAATTAAAAAAATATATATGTGATGCATACCCTTTAAGGACATGCCCCCTGAGCTGTGATAGGGAGAGAGCTGCGGGACTCACCCCCTCAGCTGCCATCTTGAAATAAATCTCTAGTCAGCGTTCGGCAATGCCGAATTCAGAGAACTCCGGCAGACTGCTCCCTGCCAGAGCTCTGAACACTAGTGTCAAACTAGTCTTAGAGACTTGTTGGTTGCATCCATTAAGTGTATTTGACAGCTGATGAAGCCAAATTTAACATTTTTTTGGGGGATGAAACAGTGCCACTCCTGCAATAGGCTGTTTCTGGTACTGCAGCCCATTGCCATTAAAGTGGGCTGAGCTGCAATACTTGACACGACCTATGGATAAGGTTGGCACTGTTTCTGAAAAAAGAAAAAAAGCAGAACATATAACTCCAGATAACCCACTAAAAGCAAAATTCCATCTACTTAGTCATATGAATAATCTGAACTAGGGAAGAGCGAATCGACTTCGGATGAAACATACTAATAAACATAATACTTTGAATACTGTACGGAGCGAGCGCTCCGTACAGTATTAGAATGTATTGGCTCAGAAGAGCCAAAGTTATTAGTTAGTTATTATAAATTAATTACTACTGTAAAAAACCATTTCCCGAACTCGGGTTCAGTGCCAAGTGGTTTTTTTACTGTCGAAATTAATTTATGAAGTTACCGTATTCTCGCGGCTCAACTGAGCCAATACATTCTAATACTGTACGGAGTGCTTGCTACGTACAGTATTCAAATGAAGTATTATGCGAATCGACTTTGTATGTTTCATCCGAAGTCGATTCGCTCATCCCTGATCTGAACCAGAAAGTCACTTTTCATTGCGTCGCCCCCAGGTTACCAAAAGCGCTCTGGCTGTGAGCATATTTCACTTGTCACTTTCTTTTCCTCACATGTCAGTGATCGGTGACAGAATTTTCCTAGAATAGACAGGACAGTGCGGGAGGATGGAGAACCTACGCTGATACATGCATATTGATCGTTGGAAAATATTACTTGGATGGACTCGCTCTATAACCCTTTTGCTGCCAAGGGTATTTCAACAGTTTTCGCAGTATGTAAAGCTGCAAAAGTAGATGAGATTTTCTAAATCTTATGTACATGGTGCTTAAATTTTCTGCTCAGAAATTGACCTGCATTGTTAAAAGGGTCATCCAACCCCTATAATGACCCCACCAATGCCCGTGCACCTCATATCTGTTATACTGACCCTGCTCCCCGGCACCCGCGTTGCTCCTGATCTCCGCCCGGCTGCATCGCGGGTGACTCTAGGGAGGCTCATCCCCGTCACTGCCTACTCTTGGCTTCAAACCATCCCCCATCCGCACGTCTATTCCGTGCCATCTGCATCTGTTCTATTAGGGGACGGTCGTGTTTTGCGGATGATGCAGATCGGCCCCAGATCTCACCCTTTGCAATGAAGTCTGCACTGAAAATCCGCACAAACAGCTGACATGATGCACCGCAGGTCCATTTCCTGTACAAAGCTGGTACGGTATTATGCAGCAGATTTTCAGCACAAAAATCCAGATGGAAAATCTGTGCATAATACTTGCCCTGTGCATATATTCTGAAATGCGCATCATCTCCTACAAATGAAGGTTCGGGATGTGCTCAGCTGAGAGCTTCTGCCTCTTTGTTTTCCGAAATTATAGGCGCCTTTTTAAGACTCTTGTCAAAGTCTATGGGTTTGCATAGTCGGCAAAGAGACCTTTGTGTTCACCTTAAACTAGATATTTGTAGGGTTATCTTCGATGAACTTGGGCCATTTATGGCAGCCTGTATTCAGTATATGGAGCGGCTTGTAAAACAGGTCATAGGCCGCAGGTTATGCAAAATTCCCGGGCTGCCCTGCTGTTTGATTATTAGGAGGTCAAGTAGGCATCAGGGCTTTGGTTTGAATGCAGTTGCATAACATCCAAGGTCAGTTTCACCAAATGAGAACCCACACGTGGCAGTTTTTGAGGCTTTCTGCGGAAACCACATGCATAGTTTCAATTTGACGTCTCCAGCATCACCCTCCACGGCTCCTTGCAGCTGCCGCACGGCTAACATCATGCAGAGAAGTAACCCACCTTCCTCCCACATAGTGTTCACTGATGTGAAGGTGTCCTGGTAGAGCAGAGTACGTGCCTCATCCCAGGGAAGAAGTCTTCAGACTGCATGGAGCCGCTGGATTGCAGCACACCCCTGCCATGAATCATCAGAATATATTTGATAAAACTAGAAAATATGACTTATTTATTAACTTTCAACTTTTTTTTTTGTACTTCAAGGGGTCTTGTCATTTGCGCAATAGATTGAAAGCACCTGGGTCTTGTCTATTCGAGGTGCACGCACCTTTAATAGCTCTTTGCCGACCAACGGCTGTTACTCCCCACTCACCCGTACACATGCATGCTTGGCTGCTCTGAGCATGCATGAGATTTCAATGGAGAAAGCTGTGGCCAGACATCTCTGACGGTGGCTTATCTCCCGCCAGAACAAAAAGATCGGACATGTACATGAGTCAGCCTAGTTGAGTCATCTGGCGGTAATCTAAAGTGTATGGTCGCCTAAAAGTGCAGGGTCTGCAACAAAAACTAATAATAATTGCAGGTCAAAGATGGAGCGGTGGTCAATGGAGCGGTGGTCTCCATTCTCCATTCTCATTGGGAATGCAGTTTGTATGTTCGCTGGGGGTCCCAGTATTCAGACACATCCCCAGTCTTGTCAATAGTGTTTTAGTGTTACTTAAATGCAAATGTGTCATCAGAAAATGACCTGTAGTTTAAATTTATGTTCAACATATTTTTAAAGAATTTTTGGTGGTTTATTTTTAATTATAGATTTAAACAAAAACCATAAAGTTTTCGCCCCCTGACCACTAGGCCTAATAATAGGTGCCTCCTCTTGGCTCATACAGATCACTTTACTGCAGTTATCTGCTCATCTGTTATTCTACTCCTGCCTGTAATGATATCACCTCTGTGTACAGATAACACAGGATCCACCATTCACAGTCGGTGATTGTCAGAGCTCATCTATTCTTTCCTTGTACAATGACCTCTGTACAGGTCACAGAGCATGCCTAGAAGACTCTCCCATAGAAGTCAATGAGGTCCCCTCCTGACCATCGTGTCTATGGCCCATGGGGCGGCCGTGAATCAATTTTCTTAATGCTTTCTCAATGCTGTTAAGAACAGAACTAGCGTGAAACAGATCCAGCTGGGAATGTCGGATCCATCCTTGCCGGGCGCAGGCGGCATTCCGTCCTGCCCAATTCACTATAATGGGAACCGGCGGAGATGCAGCCGAAACCCTGCAAATATGCTGAGGAGCGGCCGGACGAAAACTACTGCATGCTGCGGTATTCGTCCAGCTGCTCCTCGGCATATTTGCCGGGTTACGGCTGGATCTCCGCTGTCCCCCATTAGTCAGTGGAGCCGGACGGAAAGCCGGCATCGCATGGCTGCACCTGGCAAGGACGGATCCGACGGACTGTTGACAGGCAAGTGTGAAACAAGCCTAAGGCCTAGTTCACACGAACGTTTTTTTTGCGGGTGTACGGGCCGTTTTTTTGTGGTCCGTATACGGTCCGTATACGGAACCATTCATTTCAATGGTTCCGCAAAAAAAACGGAATGTGTTCCGTATGCATTCCGTTTCCGTATTTCCGTTTTTCCGTTCCGTTGAAAGATAGAGCTTGTCCTATATTTGGCCGTAAATCACGGGTCGTGGCTCCATTCAAGTCAATGGGTCCGCAAAAAAAACGGAACACATACGGAAGTGCATCCGTATGTCTTCCGTTTCCGTTCCGTTTTTTCTGAACCATCTATTGAAAATGTTATGGCCAGCCCAATTTTTTCTATGTAATTACTGTATACTGTACATGGCATACGGAAAAACGGAACGGAAAAACGGAAAGGAAACGGAAACACAATGGAACCCAAAAACGGAACAACGGATCCGTGAAAAACGGACCGCAAAAAACAATAAAAGCCATACGGTCGTGTGAACTAGGCCTAAGGCAAGACGGTCTACCCCATAATCATGTTCAGGAAACAGAATTAAAGAAATCAGAAAATAAAGATTAGAATTTAATGATATGTGTCGCTATCTGGTTTTAACTGGCAGAAAAAATAATTTGGTGACACATTTCCTTTAAGACCAATTCCAAACGACATCCTTTGTCTTGCGTTCGTATTATGGATGTACGTCCCGTCACTTGTCCATAATATGGATGTAGAAGTGCGTTTTTTGAATATTTTCATGTGGATCTGGCCTTGGGATCTATGGAAGGTGCAACGGATCACACCTTGTGGCCAATGTTACCATCGACTGAAACGTTTGCATGATGTAAAAGTGACGCATGAATGATGCAAGTCAATGGAAAGTGTCTCTGTAATGTGGCTTTATGGTGAGAAAACGTACACTGTAGCTCTTAGCATGTGTGTATGACTGACGGAGGGAAATTAGATAGCGAGGCTCCTGGGAGCAGCAGCCATTGTCACCGAGTGCTTCTTTCCAGGCGTGTTATAATTTCCATGATGTACCTAAGACATATAAAAAAAAATATTTAAAGATCAGGTTTGGAAAGTACATAAGACCACTATAAAGGAAGACGTGTTTCCTTCCCTTAAAGATGTGTAGATGAATAAAATGCTTCTCGTCTTAAAGGCGTTATGCCATGATTGATGTAAAAAATGAAAATCAGACATCATATAGTACATGACAACCTCTCTGGGGGGTCCAGAGATCTCCCCATTCATTGCTCTGTTAGATCATCTTCAGCCTGGCAGCTCACGGGGTGTGTACTTTCTGCTGCAGCTCAGGGGGCGTGTCCTTTCTGCTGCAGCTCCCTCCCTGTAACTGCCACAGCTTCTAACAGAACATATGGCTGGTGGCAGGTGAAGATTAAAACTGAGCGCGTTCGACCAGCTCAGTGAGACGGACCAAAAAAATAAGGAAAAGTACAAACAGCAGGTGGCGCTATACAGATACATTTTATTGAATATCTCAGTGGCTGTGCAAAATTTTTAATTACATGCAATTAGAAAAGTATTGAGATCCAGGTGCTGGTTTGAAAAATGTAGAATATGTTTTGTGGCACAACCCCTTTAAGGGGGATGTCTGCCTTAGACAACCTCAGTTGTGGTCCCATGAATGTAGTAAAGTGAGTCCTGTGCTTTGGATCCTCATCCGTTGCAGACTGTTGACTTCGATAGGCATTGTGTAATGCTTTATTTTGCCTGTGATGGCGCTGCAGGAAAATTGAACACTTGCTGCTAGATTCCTTGAAGTCTGGGGGTCACTGCAGTGGAACCCCCAGTGAACAGATTACTGTCAGGGGAACCGACTCCTAAAAAGGATCGCACTGAGCAGACAGCCTCTTTAATTACACGGATGTCAGTCAATCCCACCAAAATCAGCTGGAACAACCAACAATCTAGTATATATATTGGCTTCCTGCAAACCCCCTTGTAGATGTCAGGGATACGAGAATCAGCCATGTTGGATTCAAGAAGGGTCTGGCGGTGGCTTGTCTCTGCATTGAAATAAGTATGAATTCACGAGCAAGACAAATGTGTATGTTTATAGGCAGGGGCACTTAAAGGGGTTCTCCCACAACAAAAATTCTAAAATTTTAAAAAACGGCTCCAGGGTCTGAATTATTCAATAAAAAATACCTGTACAGCGCCACCTTCTGTTGTTTCTATTCCTTATCTCTTTTTCCAGGTGGACCCATGCTCATTTCCAGCCTTCGACAGCCATCTGCCCTATCTACTGTTTGAAGCTGTGACTACAGGTAGAGAACTCCAGCAGAAAGTACATGTTCCCTTAGCTGTAATAGGGAGACAGCTGCAGCAGAAAGGGCATGCTCCCTCAGCTGTAATAGGGAGAGAGCTGATGCAGAGAGGACACACACTCTGAGCTGTAATAGGGAGAGAGCTGCAGCAGAAAGTACATGTTCCCTTAGCTGTAATAGGGAGGGCTGCAGCAGAAAGGGCATGCTCCCTCAGCTGTAATAGGGAGGGCTGCAGCAGAAAGGGCATGCTCCCTCAGCTGTAATAGGGAGGGCTGCAGCAGAAAGGGCATGCTCCCTCAGCTGTAATAGGGAGGGCTGCAGCAGAAAGGGCATGCTCCCTCAGCTGTAATAGGGAGGGCTGCAGCAGAAAGGGCATGCTCCCTCAGCTGTAATAGGGAGGGCTGCAGCAGAAAGGGCATGCTCCCTCAGCTGTAATAGGGAGGGCTGCAGCAGAAAGGGCATGCTCCCTCAGCTGTAATAGGGAGGGCTGCAGCAGAAAGTACATGCTCCCTCAGCTGTAATAGGGAGATCTGCAGCAGAAAGTGCATGCTCCCTCAGCTGTAATAGGGAGGGCTGCAGCAGAGAGGGCATGCTCCCTCAGCTGTAATAGGGAGATCTGCAGCAGAAAGTACATGCTCCCTCAGCTGTAATAGGGAGGGCTGCAGCAGAGAGGGAATGCTCCCTCAGCTGTAATAGGGAGAGAGCTTCAGCAGAAAGGGCATGCTCCCTCAGCTGTAATAGGCAGAGCTGCAGCAGAAAGGGCATGCCCCTAAGCTTTAATAAGGGGGGAGCTGCAGTAGAAAGGACACGTCCCCTAAGCAATGAAAGCCCCCTGAGCTGACAGCTGGAAATAAATCTAGTAGAGCAATTGGAGCAGGTAATGGGGAGATCTCTGGATCCATGTGAGGTACAGGGCTGGTTCTAGCTTTATTAGGTAGAGAATGTCATGTACTATATGATGTCTGATTTTTTACTTTAATGAAGGGATAATGCATTTAAAGTGGACCCTCTAACATTACTTGATGGCCGTTATAGAAAGTTAACACTGACCCCGTAATATGGATTCTGTAATACAAATCACAGGAAAGCGGCCCGGCTGGAAACAAGGCTCTATTTCAGGACACACTTGTTTGACTATCCTCTGGAAATAGCAGTAAAAAGTTAATCCAAAAATAAAATACTTATTTTTAGTTTTCTGCAGTGGAAATACAATTTTTTTTTTTTTTTACTGTAAGTTACTGTATAAATCTTATCCACTTACCCTCCCCCACCTACAAGTGATTAAACAATATGAATATGAATGTTATATCAGAATTACATAAAATCTGCTCAGAAACACGCTGCTTTACCTGTTTGGTTAAAGTCTGCAGCGAGGTTAGAGTCTCCAAAAGTGCTTTACATGGCGGTTCTATATGTCCGCCATTCTGTCGGATGCACATGATTTAAAGTGTATCTAAACCTTCAGGTAAACTTTATTACCACCTCTTCTACATGTGAGCACATATGAACATGGGCGCAGGCAGAGAAGTGATGTGCGGTGGAGCTCCTGCCCTACCCTCTCTCTGCTAATAGCCTGCACCACATCAGTACGGGCTATTAGCAGAGCGATCGTAGGGCAGGAGCTCCATAGTACATCACTTCTCTGCCTGTGCCCATGTTCATATGTGCTCACATTGGTGAGAAAAATGTGGTTTTAATATATGCAAATGAGCCTCTAGGAGCAGCGGGGGCGTCACCATTACACCTAAAGGCTCTGCTCTCACTGCAACTGCTGCTCCGTCTGTACTTTCTTCCCTGGGCACTGTAGGGACATAGAGGTCCAATCCTGTCCCCACCAAGGTCCCTGGACTCAACGCCTTTGGAGTTTTATCTCTGGGGTTATTTAAAGTCCCTTGTGTATGAGGGAAAATAAGCAATATGGCTCGCTGGTAACGGCGAACCCTACAGTGCTGTGAAGAAGTATCACCTGAGATTGGATTAATCGCTTCACCATGTGCATCTGGCAAAATGGTGGACACATAGAACACGTCATGTAAAGCACTTTAGGAAACCCTGACCTCGCTTAGCTCCTAATCATGTAAAGATAGATACAAAATTACACTTCCAATGTGTTTGTTAGTAAATTCTAGCCAAGACTAATATATTACATGACCCCCTTCCCGTTGGAAAAACCTGAGCTGAATTCAGTATGGCAGACTTCAAAATAGTGGCCGAAAACACTTCCTTCCAACCAAATAACGCATCCTCCCTCCCAATTAATACTTTCACACACTGGTAGTCAATTTTCTACAAATGACTCCAGATTTTTTGCCTCGCCCTGTGACCATCCGACCGACTAATATTTATTATGTCCCATCTCTCCTCGATGGCTGATGGACCATCCCTTCAACGTGCATGATCATTTGTTTTCCGGGGAGTTAGGCCTCATGCACACGACCGTTGTGTGCATCCGTGGCCGTTGTGCCGTTTTCCGTTTTTTTTCGCGGACCCATTGACTTTCAATAGGTCTGTGGAAAAATCAGAAAATGCACCGTTTGGCAGCCGTATCCGTGATCTGTGTTTCCTGGCCGTGAAAAAAATATGACCTGTCCTATTTTTTTCACGGCCAACGGTTCACAGACCCATTCAAGTCAATGGGTCCGTGAAAAAACACGGATGCACACAAGATAACGGTCACGGATCACGGACCTACGGACCCCGTTTTTGTGGACCTTAAAAAAAAACGGTCGTGTGCATGAGGCCTTACGCAGATACAGTGGATATAAAAAGTCTACACACCCCTGTTAAAATGTCAGGTTTCAGTGATGTAAAAAAATGAGACAAAGATAAATCATTTCAGAACTTTTTCCACCTTTAATGTGACCTATAAACTGTACCACTCAATTGAAAAACAAACTGACATCTTTTAGGTGGGGGGAAGAAAAAAACCCCTAAAATAATGTGGTTGCATAAGTGTGCACACCCTGGGGATGTAGCGGTGTTCAAAATTAAGCAATCACATTCGAAATCATGTTAAATAGGAGTCAGCATACACCTGCCATCATTTACAGTGCCTGTGATTAACCCCAAATAAAGTTCAGCTGCTCTAGTTGGTCTTTCCTGAAATTTTCTTAGTCGCATCCCACAGCAAAAGCCACGGTCCACAGAGAGCTTCCAAAGCATCAGAGGGATCTCATTGTTAAAAGGTATCAGTCAGGAGAAGGCTACAAAAGAATTTTCAAGGCATTAGATATATCATGGAACACAGTGAAGACAGTCATCATCAAGTGGAGAAAATATGGCACAACAGTGACATTACCAAGAACTGGACGTCCCTCCAGAATTGATGAAAAGACGAGAAGAAAACTGGTCTGGGAGGCCACCAAGAGGCCTACAACAACATTAAAGGAGCTGCAGGAATATCTGGCAAGTACTGACTGTGTGGTACATGTGACAACGATCTCCCGTATTCTTCATATGTCTGGGCTATGGGGTAGAGTGGCAAGACGAAAGCCTTTTCTTAGGAAGAAAAACATCTAAGCCAGGCTACATGTTGCAAAAACACATCTGAAGTCTCCCAAAAGCATGTGGGAAAAGGTGTTATGGTCTGATGAAACCAAGGTTGATCTTTTTGGCCATAATTCCAAAAGATATGTTTGGTGCAAAAACAACACTCCACATACCCAAAAGAACACCATACCCACAGTGAAGCATGGTGGTGGCAGCATCATACCAAGGGGCTGTTTTTCTTCAGCTGGAACTGGTGCCTTAGTTAAGCTAGAGGGAATTATGAGCAGTTCCAAATACCAGTCAATATTGGCAGAAAACCTTCAGGCTTCTGCTAGAAAGCTGAACATGAAGAGGAACCTCATCTTTCAGCAAGACAACGACCTGAAGCATACATCCAAATCAACAAAGGAATGGCTTCACCAGAAGAAGATTAAAGTTTTGTAATGGCCCAGCCAGAGCCTAGACCTGAATCCGATTGAAAATCTGTGGGTGATCTGAAGAGGACAAAGGGGGTAAAACTTAACATTTAATGAATCTGTTTAAAATGAACCGCGCTGGCCACGGATAGAACCCTAATTATCAAACAATAGACAAGCCCTAATTGGGCCTAAACATTCAAACCCTGAATGGTAACAGTATAGAAAGCCATAAATAAGGAACGCTCTCACCCATCAGTAGCTGTAGATGTTGATGGTCGAAACTCTTCCAACGAGGTGGGCTTCCAAGCGATGGGTTCCCCGGTTTGGTGGAGATGAAAAATCAAGTAGACTGAGGTACGATTCAGAGAAAATGCCAACAATTAGCTTCAGCGTAGATAAGAGTCAGGAGCATAAGTCCCTAATTCACCCTATCAAAGGGCCAGGGACTGATGTCACCCTGCCTATCTATACAAAGTACTTGCCCCGCAAGGGGCGACCCCGTCCGGATACCTTTCCCGGCCCAATTTGGGCTTGTCTATTGTTTGATATTTAGGGTTCTATCTGTGGCCAGCGCGGTTCATTTTAAACATATTCATTAAATGTTAAGTTTTACCCCCTTTGTCTCCTAGGGGATCAGTATACTTTGCAATCCGTATTTTGGGAGGAATTGGCTAAGCCATTTATTGTATGCTTGGCCTTTTAGTTTGTGATCTGAAGAGGGCTGTGCACAGGAGATGCCCTCGCAATCTGACAGATTTGGACTGTTTTTGCAAGGAAGAGTGGGCAAATCTTGCCAAGTTAAAATGTGCCATGCTGATAGACTCATACCCAAAGAGACTGAGTGCTGTAATAAAATCAAAAGGTGCTTCCACAAAGTATTAAAGGGTGTGCACACTTATGCAACCATATTTTATTTTTATATATTTTTTTCTCTCTCTACCTAAAAGATTTCAGTTTGTTTTTCAATTGAGTTGTACAGTTTATAGGTCACATTAAAGGTGGAAAAAGTTCTGAAATGAGTTTTCTTTGTCTCATTTTTTACATCACAGAAACCTGACATTTTACCAGGGGTGTTTAGACTTTTTATATCCACTGTATGTCTCAGTTGCTAAGGCTACTTTCACACTAGCGTTCGATCGGATCCGTTCTGAACGGATCCGATCATAATAATGCAGACGGAGGCTCCGTTCAGAACGGATCCGTCTGCATTATTTTTAGCATATAACAGCTAAGTGTGAAAATAGCCTAGTACGGATCCGTCCAGACTTTCAATGTAAAGTCAATGGGGGACGGATCCGCCTGAAGATTGAGCCATATTGTGGCATCTTCAAACGGATCCGACCCCATTGACTTACATTGTAAGTCTGGACGGATCCGCACGCCTCCGCACGGCCAGGCGGACACCCGAACGCTGCAAGCAGCGTTCAGCTGTCCGCCTGTCCGTGCGGAGGCGAGCGGAGCGGAGGCTGAACGCCGCCAGACTGATGCAGTCTGAGCGGATCCGCTCCATTCAGACTGCATCAGGGCTGGACGGCTGCGTTCGGGTCCGCTCGTGAGCCCCTTCAAACGGAGCTCACGAGCGGACCGACGAACGCTAGTGTGAAAGTAGTCTTACTCCGCTGTCTCTATTGGAAACGCATGTATGCTCAGCCAAGCGAAGCGTGTACCGGTATGTATATGAGGAGGTCAGGAGGAAGAGCTGTTGGTCAAATGACTGTGTAGTCAGCTTTGAAGGGGTTCTCCAGCCATTTTACCAAAGCCGTAGTTGTTATTCACCTGTAGAATGAAGATCTTTTAGACAGTACTTACCCTTCCCTGGCTCTGCTGATGACGCTGTCCGCACTGTAGTCTCTTCTGCCCAGGTTTTGACTAGATGTGGCCTATTCTTTTCCTGTTTTCCTGCATTTATTTTATTCTAATGCAGCTGAACAGGAAAAGAAGCAGCCACATCTGATCAGGACCCAGGCCACAGAGCCTCCAGCGTGGATGGCGTAATCATTTCCTTCCACAGGTTAGGGTAGGTTCATATCACCATTTCGATTTCCGTTCTTCTGATCCGTCAGAAGAGCAGAAAAATAAAATAAAAATTGATTCTTTATTTTGAGCATCCGTTTCAGCCATTTACATCTAAAGTCTATTATGTTAGACAGAATTTTTTTTTTATTTTTTTCTGTCTAAATAAAGGATATTGACAGAAATAGCTAAAAAGGATAAAAAATTTATATAATTGAGCATAACGGATGCTCAAAATAAAGGATCCGTTTTTCTTGTTTTGTTTTCTGTTCTTTATGGATCAGAAGAACGGAACACAAAAGGTTTATATGAACCTACAACTATGGCTTGGGTGAAATGGCTAGAGAACCTCTTTAATCTAAGACGCTTGTCTGTAGAGCAATGCCAATTAAAACATTACAGTAAAGACTGGTAATTTCATAATGTAATTACCTGAAATAAAAGTTAAAGTGGCGCAGTACCAGAAGAAACGCAGCACAGGGCTATTAATGACTGTTTATTACATAACCGTTGCTGATGTCTCTAGATCTAAACGCTTCTGCCGGTTTAAGTGGTTTAATATGTACTTATCAACAAAAGAAATGACGAATCTCCCATGTGCCTTGGCCTTTACCCAGGAAAAGAATAACTGAGGCTCTTACTAAGTATCTGATTCCTGCTCGGAGTCCGGCACTACTTGAAGCTACGATGATGGAAAATTGTCCACACCCCTTTTTAAATGGATTAGCGGTCATTTGTATTCTGTCGGGATGCCAGATTAAGGGGAGCACTTGTTAATATCTTCACATAAAACACTTTAATCCTTTTGTTACCGTCACATAATATTATAGAGTGTTTTTCTTATTTTTTTGGATAGCCACATGTGTCACGTTGACTAGTGTCAATAATTATTAGACTGACCTAATGGAACCAAGATTAAAGAGGTTGTGCCACGAATACATATCACTTTCTCCAAATACCACCTTTTATCAAAACTGCCTTATTCTCAATTTATTAGGCTACTATTGCTTCTTCTCCCTCATGGGTGTCAATGACGCGATGAAGGGGCTGGCAGTTCAGTATCTAGGCCAGCCCCTTCTCCATCACAGCTAACGCAGAAACAGAGAAGTGGGCTTAGCCAATGAACTGAGTCTCCCCCTTTCACCTTTCATCACACCTGGGACCTCCACCGATCAACTGTTTGAGAAGACACTGGCGCTCGCAGTAGCACCGCGGCCTTTTCTGTGCTGACCAAGGACAGCGTCGTACATTGTATAACGGCTGTGTTTGGTATCGCACCCCATTGGAGGGAATGGGGCTGAGCTGCTCCTAGGCCATGTGACGTCACGTCACTGGCCTATGGAAAGCTGGAGAAGGCCGTGGCGCTACTGTGAGCACCGGTGCCTTCTCAAACAGCTGATCCGCGGTGGTCATGGGTGTCAGACCCACATCAATCAGATACTGATGACCAATCCAGAGGATAGGTCATCAGTTAAATAATCCTGTATAACCCCCTTTAAATTCTTATCACCAGTTTTTAAACTCGGATGCAGCCCTGAGTTGGGGTCTGCCTTCTCCCTTGGCCCTATAGAAGTACCCATTTTAGAGTAGTTATCAGAGGTATTTGTAGCATGATCTCTTGACTCTCAATAAAAGTACAAATAGCTAGACATAAACCCTGAATGTAAACTGATTGACGTTGAGTATTTCTGCACTATTCTTATGTAAAGTGAAATGTACATAAAAGGGGCTCTATACATTTTTACTGAGGCTTAAAGGGGTTTTTCCATCTCGGACAATGGGGGCACCTACATCAAGAACGGGGCGGGGAAGGAAGTGGCCGGAGGACCCCGTTTTCCGGGGTTTTGCCACCGCCAAACACTCTCCCCATAGAAGTGAATAGGAGCGCACCACGTTTGCATGGCCACCGCTCCCATTCATTTCTTTGGGGCCAATGGAAATAGCCGAGCCAGCAGTGCACGCTCTACAACTTTCAGGGATCCGTTCTCGATGTAAGTGCGGGTACCAGAGGTGGGACCAGCACCTATCAGACGGTGGGAGCATATCCTAGCGATAGTCCCCCATTGTATGTGATGGGAATACCCCTTTAAACTGCAACTCTAACCAATAATAAAACTTATATGTGCTCATTAATATTTATTGTGTCTTATTATATCTAGTATTTTACATGTAAGAGCAGCGGTTTGTGCTCCAGAGCTGCGCTTCCTACTTGCAACTAGTACTGCAGGTATCAATTATTTTAGTAAATCAAGTATTCTACCGATTAATCCAACGATTAATCAAGTACTCTAATAAGAATAAACTAATTAAAAGAACGTTTTCTATAAAAACTCATCAGTCCTCCTGCCATCAGCTCGCCCCCCAGTGCAATTAGTTTCCCCTCCATTGTGCCATTAGTCCCTCCCCCAGTGCCATCAGTTGCTCCCCCCCAGTTCCCCCTCCAATGCCACCAATCCCCCCATGCCATCAGCTCGCCCCCAGGGCCACCAGCTGCCCCCGCTGCCATTAGTTCCCCAACTCCTGCTCCTAGCCATCAGTGAACTAAAATACTTACCTTTCCTGTAGGGGTGCTTCCGACATAAGAGAAACTCAAGAGATCTTCCATCCTCTTCTTCACGCGCTGCACTGTGACCTGACATCACACAGCATCAGGTTGTAGTGCCTGTAAGCACACACGGTGTCCTGACGATGTGTGTACGTCAGGAACCAGCACAGCACGGGCAGGCGGGTGACCATGGAGCGTGAGCAAGCGCTTCACTCCCGCTCCATGGTCACATGTGTCAAACCTCCCAGGGAGCCAGTAGTGGGGTGAGGAACCCACTGGCAGTAAGCAGCTGACAGCCCAGAAACGCAGTACAAGTTTAGGGATAATCCAAGAGGGGTAGTCAATGTCCAAACCGGGTCGAGGCAGGCAGCGAAGGTTCAAGGCGGAAGACAGTCCAAGGGTCAGTAACCGGGAAGGATACAAAGAAACAACAGGCAAATAGGAGGATCCGCAGGGAGGCTAGGTGTTCACCATAAGGTGGAATAACTCGGCAATGAGCCAGAGCTCAGGCCAGGTCTTTATAGCCAGGGAAGGTAGGACCACCCCCCTGGTCCCTAAGGCAACCAGGAGGCCTTCCTCCCCGGGAACCAATGGCAGGCGAGGAAGGTGGAAGGTGTGTACTGGGAACCTCCCCCAGCAAGGCTCACACCTGACAGCCGGATAATGCAGGAACGCTATGCACCCGTGAATGCGCGCGCAGCCTGCGTACTGTGCACACGCCGCGCACCTGCACCTCGGGCACCAGGTGTTCTACCGAGCTGAAGGGGAACCCGTGCCCTGCGCCGTGCCCGCGGTCCCCGAGTAGGGGTAACACCCCCTGCTTCCTGACAACATGACACAAACGAATCATCGATGCAAAAAATTTAAAAGTTAATCGATTAAGTTGAGTCATCGTTTCAGCCATAGTTATACATGTGGGTGTTATGATGTGATATTTTATGGTCACCAACAAGAATATCCCAGCACTTCTCTTCTCCCTTTGTCCTCTCCATATGTTTTATACTTCTATACGTTTCTGGTATAATGCCGCCCCTCTGACTTCTGTGTCCACTTTGCTTGTCTGCATGGATGCAGTATTGCCTTGCATTGAAGCCATCTCCAGGGGACTCTATGTATATGGTCAAGGTCTTCCTGAGAACGTCTAGAAGGGTCTGGGTTTTAATGAATACTTTATATGTCTGTAAATGACTTGGAAAAAGTATAGAATTGCTATAATACTTCTTCATCTATCTATACAAGCCTGCAGACATAGCAAAGCGATGATTGTGTGGGCCACGCAGCTCCGAACTCAGAGACATGAAAACTTTTTTTTCTATACAGCTGGAGGAATGTATGGCATGTAGCATGTGAGGTAGTCCACGGGTTTTCTTTATGCCGATGACATTTCTGAAGTATCCGAACCTCTAGTCTCTATAAAATCACATGCAGGGATAGCGGGTGGTCTTTATGCTCGTCCAAGGATAGTGAGGTCAGCCAGGTTATAGAGCCCGGAGAATTTCTGTGGAAACATCTGGAGAAATTCTGTTTTACATGGTAAAAATAGCTGCATTCATTCATTACATTACTTTTGAGTTAATATTCATGTATTTTCATATTTAAAATAAATATTGTAAAACATTTGCTCCGGTCTTAATACCCCTGCGCTGGTTATAAGGGAAAATAAAAGCATTCTTAATACAGAATGCTTACTAAAATGTGGCTTGAGGGGTTAAAAAAATAAAATAAAAAATTGACTCACCTTATCCTCTTGTTCGCGCAGCCGGCATCGTCTTCTTTCTTCTTCTTTCAGGACCTGCAAAAGGACCTTTGATGACGTAATTGCGCTCACCACGTGGTGACGTCGGCGCAGGTCCTGCTGAATGAACATAGGAATGCCACTATCTTCTCAAATAGCTGATTGGCGGAGGTCCCGGGTGTTGGACTACCACCGATCAGATACTGATGACCTATACAGATGATAGGTCATCCTAACCCTAACCTATACAGATGATAGGTCATCCTAACCCTAACCTATACAGATGATAGGTCATAAGTATTAAAAACTTTAAATGCTGACAAGCTGGGGAATAGGGGGCAGTAGGAAAATAAAACCATGCAATCTGGACTCCTTAGCCGCAGTACTACTTGTGCAGATAACAGTCCAAGATCTTGGTGTCAGATTCCCTTTAAAGGGGTTATCCAATAGTACAAATAACACCCCCCCCCCCCCCACACAATGCCAGGCCCCTCCTATAGACGATACTTACCTGGTCCCCGGAACCTGCATCCCTCCGGTTCTCTGCACGGCCACCTCTGAATCTCCTCGTGGCTCGGATCAAAACATCCAGCGACGAGGGGAGCAGCCAATAGCAGGCTGCGTCAGGGACCAGACTCCCTAGCGTCACCCGCGATGCTAGGGAGGATGGTCACGATCACAACCTGCTATTAGCTGCTTATTAACCCCTCCGTAGCGGGATGTTTTGATGTGAGCGACCAGGAACCGGAGGGATGTGGCCATGCAGGGAACCGGAGGGATGCGGGTGGCAGGGACCGGGTAAGTATCGTCTGTAGGAGGGGCCCGGGCATCGTGGGGTGTATTTTTACTATCGCATAACCCCTTTAAGGAATTTTGTGTGTTATTTAATAATACCAATACTTTATTTGTTAATTTGCAATTTATCATCTATCAGACTTATTTATTTCAATAATTTATAGTATTTTACAGCCTTATTTTAGTATAGTTTTATTAGTTTTTAGTCTTTTTTTTCTGCCTTGCCCTGTGTTGCTATTGTATGTGCTTGTTTCTGAGGCTTAGACGTATTATATAAGTGTTTAAACAAGCCAGGCCGCAGCCTTGACACGTGTTTACAAGCTTCTGGGTCAGAGGTGCCTGTCACTTACAGCGTTTCATCAAATAAAGCTTTGTTTGGCAGAATAGAGGTTAAAGTGATTGATGGGATTGCACGAGATAACCCTATTTTCTCGGTTTTGTAAGCGTTTTATGACATATTGTGTAACTGTGTAAATAACATTTAATCCATGTATTTATCGTTTTGATAAATTGAATTTGATAAAATATCACAAGCGCGCTGAAAACTTCCCAGAAGCCTCTAATTGTCTTATGAACATCTTCTCAAGATATCCAGTTATGGCATATGAACGTCATAGAGAGGGATCCCCTGCTCAGCGCCCCCGGTGTGTGAACCAGAGAGGATAGCTGCTAACAGAGAGTTGCTCTCACTCTGGCAGGCGGGGCTATATGTTTGAAAAGCCAGCTTGTAATACCACACTTCACCTGCAGGACAGTTGTATGGCTAGTTCAAAGGGGTTATATGACAGTAAACTTTTTTTTAACAGACCTCTTCAAAGTGGCTGGACCCACCATGGGGTTCATACTTACCCGGTCCCCCGTCGCTCAATTCCAACTGCAATGCTCCATGGCAACTTCCGCAGGTCCACGGTCTCTGGGAATCAACATCGAGTTGAGGGGCATCACCTGACCGTTGCGGCCAGGCACCGCATTACGTCACTGGGTCATGTGCTGCACCGGTGACTGGTCACCACTGCAGCCAGTGATTGGCTGTAGTAGTCACATGACTCTTGTCAACAGGGTGTTGATTCCCTGAGAATCGGGACCTGCGGAGGCGGCCACGGAGCGATGCAGCTGGAATCCAGAAGCGGGGGTCCAGCCACTCTGAAGAGGTCCAAGAAAAGAGTTTATTGTTGGATAACCCCTTTAAACCTTCCCCAGCAGTGTCAGCTGTTCTTTTGGGGTTTCAGAATCCGATCTTATGGCCAGTCGACATTGTAAAATGTGATTTGTCTGTTGGTGGTATACTGAAGCTTCAAAGTTATTGCTGATCCTGAGAGCTGCATTAATTCTCTACAAGACTGCTAGAGATAGCTGAGTACAACACTTAGAAATCTCCGGCAGTCCCGTAGAAGCTACAAACATGCTCAACCTGCCTCTCCATTTAGATGGGGGAGCAGGACTCCCTTAAAGGGAATGTGTTATCAGAAAATGACCGGTAGTTCACCTTTTTATGTTTTACATATTTCTAAAGAATTTTTGTTGATGTTATTTTTAATTTTCCATATCCATATTTATATTAATATATATATTTTTTTAATACTGCATTTTCCGTACTGATAAGAAAAAAGGAGATGTAGCTATCTGGTTTTAACTGGCAGATAAACTTTTTGGTGACACATTTCTGTTAATAAAGGAACCTACACTTTCTTTCATTCCTAATTCCCCCTATCTCTTCTTCCTGCTCTCCACTTACCCCACCTTACCACCCCGATTAACCCTTTCCTGTCCTACAATGCTGACAAATCCAGTCATATCCGGGCCTCCACACCCGTCCCTCTCTTTAGATTGACTTTTTTTTTTATTCTGACCACTAGAGTCTAGTTTAGACAGGCTCTGTCCCTGGATATTGTGGATATGATAGATCCTTTTAATATCTTTATTAGATATGCTATTATCTTATAGGACAGGAATGTTCTTTAGCAGTTGTCAAATTTAGGAACCAGCTGGATACATTTTTGGCTCCTCAGCTCTGGATCTTCGTCCAGCCATGTCACATTACGTGAAACTAGTTTTGAGCGGTGACAGAGAGACTGTCTTCTCCAACATGGTAGAAAGGAGAACATTTTGGACAGCTATATCAGGACTAGGGGCTGGTATTCTGTCCGCTAATTTTTCCTTCGGCCCGAGGGATATGTCATGAGTGATCTATTGTGAATAATGGAGAGGCTGTGTTCAGTTCATGTGACTGCTGAATTGTATGTGGTTTATTATTTCTGTCTTTTGATGAAATATTTCACTATGTATATATATTATTTACATGGTAAACAGGCATGATACAGAAAAAATGACATCACTTTCCTGTCATTTGTGATGGCTTTCTGGGGACATTTCAGATTTTAATCCTGTTAATGGGACGAGGTGATGTAATGTTGGCAGGAAAGATCAAGATCTCTCCCTGAACTGACCTGTGCCTGATGCAGTACTTTCACTTTTAAAAGGATTGTTTTGGGCATGCTCGGTCTGATGTGCCCTGTGCAGTGAGAGGGAGAAGGAGCTGAGCTTAGTATAGATAATGACAGAAAATTAAAAAAACAAAAATACTAATATACTGCAAGCATCAACCTCTAATGCCTATGGTGATGGTGATTATGTGTTTCTGGGAATGTGTAGGGCAAAGCTAAAGGTAAAACAGGTGAGGAGGGGCTCATGACCTCATTACGATTCACAGAGGTTATCTCGGAATTAGAAGGATTGTAAATCCGTGTCTTCAGCCCTACTGTCCCTGAGATTTACATTGCACTTCCTAATCCTATCAGGTACATAGTATAGGTCGAGTGGAGCACCTCACAAAGCCACATATAAACCACCCTCAGAATACTTACTAAATTTTTAGGCCTCTTGCCACGACCGTATGCCCTCTGAGATATACTGTCCGTGAGCGCGCCATATGTCCCGGAGAGGCATTCATCGTGCGCACGGGAGCGCACAGCATCATAGATTACAATCCTGCTGTGCACGTCGGGCCGTCTGTGGGACTATTGGCTCACACTCATAAAATCATATGAGTGTGGGACAATAGTCCTGCGGGCGGCCTGACGTGCACAGCATGATTGTAATCTATGTGCGCACGATCAATGCTGCTCTGGGCCATATGGCGCGCTCACGGACTGTATATCTCAGAGGGCATAAGGTCGTGGGCAAGAGGCCTTAGCAGAACATGATACTATTTATTATAGATAATAATTACATTGGGTTCATATCTTCCGATTTTTCTGTCTGGAATGAGATGCGGAGCAAGACGAAACACAATGGAAGTCAATGGTGCTGGATCCGTTTTCTTGGACACAAAAGAAAACTACTTATGCCGAATCTGTCATGGCTATTTTAAAGATAATAAAACGGATTCTGCCGGTTGTATTATCTAGACGGAATCGTCTTTTGCTGATCCATGACGGATCCAGCAAAAACGCAGATGTGAAAGTAGCCTTAAACCAGGCATATAGCCCGGTACAGTTGATCCAGCTGAGAAAAACAATACTTGTCTTTTTGTCCTTTTTGTAGGAGCAGGCGTTTTGGAGAAATTTACACCTTTATTTTTATGCTCGGCAAGCAGCAGAAGATGTGGGCCGGACATGCAGCATGCTAATGAATCAGTGTGCAGGCGCGAGAACTCAACGCTAGATGTCTAGTCTAGCCTTGTCAATCTAAGGGGAATGGGGGTGTTTTTAACAATGGAGACGTCTGTATTGAGCACCAGGGGCGTCGCTGGAGCCTGGCCTCCTGTTGCTTCAATATCTTATTTGCATAACATAATAAGTACATTTCTCCAAAAAGGGCTGTACCTAAAAAAGACAAGTATTGTTTTACTCAGCTGGATCAACACTACCCTAACATAGGCTGGCTCTAAAAGGAAATAACCCCCTTCCTTCTTTAAAGGTAAACCTGCCACCATAAAAATGCAGTGCACTCTGCAGGCAGCAGGTTATAGAGCAGGAGGAGCTGAGCAGATTGATATTTCGTTTTGTGGGAATTGATTCAGTAAGGCTTGTATATTATACGTTTATATCTCTTCTCATTCTGAGCTTAGGAGTCCGGTGGGCGGTCCTATTGGTGATTGAAAGCTATCTGCAGGGTGGGAGAGCCCTAGTCAACAGGATACTGACAAGGTCTCAGGACAGGCTACCACAGGAAAAAACCACAAGTGTGTTGGTGCACTTTTAGGGATTTGCAAACAGGGGTCAGGTAATATTTTCATGTATAAATGAAGCGATGGATGCAGCATCGAAGTTAGAAAATATTGTGGGTTCCTTTATTCAGTATAGTACAAATCCATACAGTGACAGCATCACCTCAGTGTTCCAAATGAACGTCTACGCGTTTCGAACAAACATGTTCTTAGTCGTGGACATTGTTTACAACAATATTTGCATGTCTCTGTACAGTGGGCCCCCAGAATGAATTTTATTTTACTGGTGGGCCCTAGACACCCCAGTCCAATGCTGGCTATCAGTGTATACACTTATACAGGGAAGGCTGTCCATCACTGATAAGACCACACACTGGACTACTGAGTTCAGAAAGAGCAGAGATTTAACATGTACATTTCCCATAAAATGATATATCAATCTGCTCAGCTCCTCCTGCTCTGTAGTTTCATGGTGGCAGGTTCCCTCTAAATGAATAGTCCCAACTAAGATATCAATGGGCCAGTGCAGCATGGCTCTGTACGCTTTGCCGGCTTGATCTGTTACCTGACCTCTGCAGGTCTGTGGAATTTCATTTGTTTTTCCTTGAACGTGATATCACCTTTCATCCATTGTTTTGACAGGATGAGCCCCTTATAAAAGATGAATGGGGACCGGTCATGAACTCTTGACCACTAAATGCAAGTCAATGACTGCTCGTGTCAGTAAACATTTAATGTCCCTATACACATCAGCTGACAATCTAATATATATCTGGAGGTTCTAATTGTTCCCTGACGTAGGGGAGAGAGAAAGATCAGACAGACTGAACTGTTTTTGTCCTATCCTTTTGTTCTCTCAAGCGATAAGCTGATGCCGGAGGTGTCTGGCAGCGACTCTCTTCCCGCTGACAACACTTACACGCCCACCAAAGGTGTATGTGTATGGCAGAGTCAGGAGATCGCTCGTCCAACAGCTGTTCAAGGTGTATGGCTAGCTGTATGTAGCCCTTTCTTTACATCACTTAAAGGGGTTGTGCCAAGTTTTGAAGTTATCTCCTATCCAAAGGATAAGAGATAACTAACTGGTCATTGGGGGTCTGATCTTTGGTACCCGTACCCCCACCGTTCCTAAATCCCGTCCCCAGATCTGATAGAGGGTCAGTTCAAGCATGTGCCCAGCTATTCCATTCATTCTATATGGGATTGCCGGAAATATCCAAGGGCTTTACTCTCCTGTCTCCGGAAGTCCCATAGAGAGTGAATGTTCCTCCCGCTCCATAAAATCTATGGAATGGGACCCCCGTTCTCACAATCGGTGGCAGTCCCAGCGGTCAGAGTTAATCTCTATCCTGTGGATAGCGGAGAAGTTAAAAACTTGGCACAACCACTGCCCATAGACATGGTTATTTGGACACTTCTGACACTGCATATCTATAAGGCGAAGAAATAAATGGCTTAAAATGTAACCAGACCTGCTGCTGTCTAGCCGCTAGGATTGACAGGAGTGTTCTGATTGGCTGGGAGCAACTAACGCAAGTTTTTTCCTTACAATACTCCTCCCAGTCCTTTTTAGCTGGATGCCAGGCACTGGAGCTCTAATCACTGGTTTAACCCTTTAATGCACATATTATACATGCCCGAGTCAAGTGTCTATCAATATGGAAACACCCATGGATCATTCCTAAAAGAATCAGTCGTCTATATTAGGGCTGCAGTAAACAATTATTTAAGGAATCGAAAATTCTATCGATTATTTTTTACTATTAATCGAGTAATCTAATAAGAAAAACCTTCTTAAAATAATGTATTACTTTATAGAAATGTCCCCCTTTTCCCAGTGCCATCAGTTCAGCAGTCCCTCCATGCCATGTCCCCTAGTGCCTCCATGATGGCACTGCCATCAGCCCCTCAATCCAGATTGCCATGATGTCCCCCTTTCCCAGTGCCTCCATGCCATCCACCATGTCCCCCACTCCCCCAGATCATCCCTCCGAGTGCCTAATCACAGGTGCCCCCATTAACCCCTCTTCCCACTCCCCCAATACTTTTATACATGGCAAATCATAGGTGCTCCCATTAACCCCTCTAACGCCACTAACGTTATACATGCCAAATCACAGGTGCCCCCCCCACCAATAACTTTATACATGCCAAATCACAGGTGCCCCCCCCCCACCAATAACTTTATACATGCCAAATCACAGGTGCCCCCATTTACCGCCCCGCTGCCTCTGCTAACTTTATACTTACCTTTCAGTGCAGAGTGCGCCGACAAACTGAGTCCGCAGGAGACTCGTCTTCATCCCAGCATGCACTGGGGACCTGACGTCACACACAGCGTCAGCTAGCGTGCTGACGATGTGTGAACGCAAGGTCCTGCAGCGCGAAGCCAATGGGAGGTCACTCACGCTCCGTGGTCATGTGATTTAAACGAATCCTCCATGCAGAAAAACTGCATCGAGGATTTTTTTTGCCTCGATTACATCGATTAAATCGATGAATCGTTTCAGCCCTAGTCTATATACAGTACAGACCAAAAGTTTGGACACACCTTCTCATTCAAAGAGTTTTCTTTATTTTCATGACTATAAAAATTGTAGATTCACACTGAAGGCATCAAAACTATGAATTAACACATGTGGAATTATATCTATAACAAAAAAGTGTGAAACAACTGAAAATATGTCATATTCTAGGTTCTTCAAAGTAGCCACCTTTTGCTTTGATTACTGCTTTGCACACTCTTGGCATTCTCTTCATGAGCTTCAAGAGGTAGTCACCTGAAATGGTCTTCCAACAGTCTTGAAGGAGTTCCCAGAGATGCTTAGCACTTGTTGGCCCTTTTGCCTTCACTCTGCGGTCCAGCTCACCCCAAACCATCTCGATTGGGTTCAGGTCCGGTGACTGTGGAGGCCAGGTCATCTGGCGCAGCACCCCATCACTCACCTTCATGATCAAATAGCCCTTACACAGCCTGGAGGTGTGTTTGGGGTCATTGTCCTGTTGAAAAATAAATGATGGTCCAACTAAACGCAAACCGGATGAAATAGCATGCCGCTGCAAGATGCTGTGGTAGCCATGCTGGTTCAGTATGCCTTCAATTTTGAATAAATCCCCAACAGTGTCACTAGCAAAGCACCCCCACACCATCACACCCCCTCCTCTATGCTTCACGGTGGGAACAAGGCATGTAGAGTCCATCCATTCACGTTTTCTGCGTCGCAAAAAGACACGGTGGTTGGAACCAAAGATCTCAAATTTGGACTCATCAGACCAAAGCACAGATTTCCACTGGTCTAATGTCCATTCCTTGTGTTCTTTAGCCCAAACAAGTCTCTTCTGCTTGTTGCCTGTCCTTAGCAGTGGTTTCCTAGCAGATATTCTACCATGAAGGCCTGATTCACACAGTCTCCTCTTAACAGTTGTTCTAGAGATGTGTCTGCTGCTAGAACTCTGTGTGGCATTGACCTGGTCTCTAATCTGAGCTGCTGTTAACCTGCGATTTCTGAGGCTGGTGACTCGGATGAACTTATCCCCCGCAGCAGAGGTGACTCTTGGTCTTCTTTTCCTGGGGCGGTCCGCATGTGAGCCAGTTTCTTTGCAGCGCTTGATGGTTTTTGTGACTGCACTTGGCGACACTTTCAAAGTTTTCCCAATTTTTCGGACTGACTGACCTTCATTTCTTAAAGTAATGATGGCCACTCGTTTTTCTTTACTTAGCTGCTTTTTTCTTGCCATAATACAAATTCTAGTCTATTCAGTAGGACTATCAGCTGTGTATCCACCTGACTTCTCCACAATGCAACTGATGGTTCCAACCCCATTTATAAGGCAAGAAATCCCACTTATTAAACCTGACAGGGCACACCTGTGAAGTGAAAACCATTTCAGGTGACTACCTCTTGAAGCTCATCAAGAGAATGCCAAGAGTGTGCAAAGCAGTAATCAAAGCAAAAGGTGGCTACATTGAAGAACCTAGAATATGACATATTTTCAGTTGTTTCACACTTTTTTGTTATGTATATAATTCCACATGTGTTAATTCATAGTTTTGATGCCTTCAGTGTGAATCTACAATTTTCATAGTCATGAAAATAAAGAAAACTCTTTGTGTGTCCAAACTTTTGGTCTGTACTGTATGTTAGTTCCAGAGATAGGCCACTTTCATACAGTCAGTGATTTCCAGGAGTGAAGCCTATACAGAAATAAGGTATAATAGAAAAATGTGCGCTTGTTCTATTTCTTGATCACCCCTGGGTCTTGGCTCAGAATCACTGATGAAAATCACTGACGAAACACTGACTTTGTGAAAGCGGCCTAAGTGCCTACAGTGCAGGCTGAGGAATCATGTTACAAACACACCCAAGTCACATAAAGTGTAACCTTAAATGTATGTGAATTACTGTGCGATAATAAATCTTATTATACCAAAGACGGAGCTACTTGCGTGTGCACTTCACCAGAGAAGGGGCGGCCGGTGCCCGGGCTCTACAGGAAGTGCTTGTGTAATTTTTTATTTTTTTTTGGTCTTTTACTTGTGGAGATGCCAGAAACCCCACGTTGTGATCTCTTCTGAAGCTGCAGGAACATTTCCACTCTGCGGTGTCCCGTGTTCACATGCTGTAATGAATCCCTCAGATTATGCTGCCTCATTATTTTTATATTGTCACTTCTTGCTAGTATCAAATATTCATGAAGGAGTTCTTAGTACTGATAGTGCCTGAACATGGGAAGGCAAATGACACAGCCCGGATATCTGCTGTATACCTGCAATGCATTGGAACCACTAGGACAGACTTCTCATTAGAAATTGGAACAGCAGTTTACATTATGCATTTCATGTCTTTGCTTGTAATTTTATTTTTATCGTCCATTTCCTTCCTAAATACAAACCTGAGCAGTTATTAAAAATTTCCACCCATTTTGTCTGTGCAAACTTCTTTACATACAGTGCTGTCCATAATTATTCATACCCCTGGCGAATTTCGTTAAATTTAAAGTTACTTTCATTCAACCAGCAAGTCATTGTGTGACGGGAAATGACATAGGTGTCTCCCAAAAGATAATAAGACGATGTACAAGAGACATTATTGTGGGGAAAAAACATTTCTCAGCTTTTATTTACATTTGAGCAAAAAGTGTCCAGTCCAAAATTATTCGTACCCTTCTCAATAATCAATAGAAAAGCCTTTATTGGCTATTACAGCAATAAAACGCTTCCTATAATTGCAGACCAGCTTTTTGCAGGTCTCCACAGGTATTTTTGCCCATTCATCTTTAGCAATGCGCTCCAAATCATTCAGGTTGGGGGGTCTTCTTGCCATCACCCTGATCTTTAGCTCCCTCCACAGATTCTCAATTGGATTCAAGTCTGGACACTGGCTGGGCTGCTCCAAAACGTTAACGTTGTTGTCTGCTAACCATTTCTTCACCACTTTTGCTGTGTGTTTTGGGTCATTGTCCTGCTGAAATGTCCACTTGTGCCCAAGGCCAAGTTTCTCTGCAGACTGCCTGGTGTTGTCGTTGAGAATCCTCATGTATTGCTCCTTTTTCATGGTGCCGTTTACTGTGATTAGGTTCCCTGGTCCATTGGCTGAAAAACACCCCCAAAGCATTAGGTTCCCACCACCATGTTTGACAGTGGGGATGGTGTTCTTTGGGTTGAAGGCTTCTCCTTTTTTACGCCAACTGGACACTTTTTGCTCACAATAATGCCTCTTGTACATCGTCTTATTATCTTTTGGGAGACACCTATGTCATTTCCCGTCAACAAATTACTTGCTGGTTGAATAAAAGTAACTTTAAGTCAAAATTTGCCAGGGGTATGAATAATTATGGGCATCACTGTACCTTTAAAATACTGCTCTGGATTTCACTATGATGCACAGTTCCTTATTTTCCCCACCCAAATCTTTGCATTTCTCCACTGCCACATTGGGATGATAGTGCCAGGGATTTGGGAGAGGCTTTCCATATGTGTAAGCAGTTAGGAGGACCTATAAATATGTATGGCATCTATACAAGTATACAGATTGGACCTCTTCTTGAAGTTCCAGCTGGGTGTATCCAGTCGACATTGGATAACTTTTACCAATCTGAAAACCCTTTTAGGCGAAGGAGCTTCATAATTGTTCATCTCTGCTTAGACCTCTGCTTCTGATTCTGTGGAGGTTTGGTGTATTTTGCAGCACTGTCCGAAAAAATGCCAGACTATTGACTGGACTATTGAATAATATTTTAATTTACTATATATATATATATTTCCAAAAAATGAGGCAGCACTCCGGATCAAAGTGAAAGATGATGACCCAATTTATTCCCAGTCATCACCTTTCACTTTTAACTGGAGTCCTGCCTCATTTTTTGGAAATATTGTACAGTGGAATGGTCGCCCACCTTCCCTCAAGGATTTGCACCCTATTTACTTTTTTGTCTATCTGTGCTGCTGTTGTATTTTTGTAATGGGAGGACCATTCTATGTTGAGACCATTGTAAGTTGAGTAATCGGTTCCAAAGCCCCAAAATGTCATCCAAGATAAGAGAAAATAAAGATTTAAGAAAAATAAGCAGATAACTGAGACAGATAAAACAGTCCTGACCTATAACAGTCAGGAATAGCAGATAACTAGTAACTAATGCAGCTAGTTTACCAGAGAAGTGACCATGACTGGTTGGATCTGAGTCTGAGACATTGTATGTTGAGTCTGGTTTTAACTTACGATGGGTCAGAGAAGACCACTGTATGATGAAGATATTGTGTCCTGAGGCCATTGCATTACAGTGTATATATATATATATGACTATGATAAAATTCATCTGGTATTAACTCATATAATTATAAAATAAATGAAATGAAAAATGATCGATGCTGCCATCTTGTGGGGAAATGATTTGTGTTTGAAATATTTATTTCTACAGAAAATGGGGAAAAATGTTGCCAGCCGTGTGTGTCGTATAACATCAGGGTAAAAAAAGATTTGGCATCTTTAGGGTAGGTCTTCTCGGAATGTATTTTGCAGTGGGAAAAATCAGCTACAAAATCAACCTAGGTTAGATGCAGAATTGCTGCCGATTTTACCCTATGCATCACAAAGGAAGAAATCTGAAGTGGAAATCCACAACATTCATGCACATGCTGCAGATTTAAAATCCTCACTGCATGTCAGCGTTATACATGGATCCTACGCAGAATTTTTTATGCAGCATTTAGCAACATTTAAAGGGGTATTCCGGTTACCATAAATATAACTTATGTTTTAGACTAATTCATCCTCAATAATTACCTAATATAATGTAAATTTCTCATATTTTTCCTCTGCTACCCACTGTGTTTCTTCATAAATTACCATGGCACCGACCTGTAGTCCTGAGCCTTTGTTAGGTCGAGCATGCTCAGTGTGCTGCTATCAATTCTCTAGCTAAAGGTCTTGCGAAACAAAGGGCGTGTCAGTGTGCTGCTGATTACTGAGTACAGGGGGCGTGAGCAGACTGTATCTCAGGCAGCCAATCAGTAAACATCAACACTCACCGCAGGAAAGCTAGGGATTGTGGGGATTGTAGTTGTGTGAGGGACGATCAGGCGCCATGACACTCTCAGGGTGTTGCGGGCTCACACAGGATCTAGACAAAGGTAAATTGAAGCTCTGGTTTTATGTGTAGGTATGGGTTCTGGTTGGGTCACAGCCTGCAGCCTTAATGCAGTTTAAAAAAAATGAAGTTACTTTACCGGAATACCCCTTTAAGCTTTGTGTTGATGAATCCTAATGGTGGAGGGCAGGTCCAGGGAAACATCGGATATGTGATGAGTAGGGGTGGAATGAGAGCGCTCCGTGGAGTCTGTCACTCCTATTAATATCAAAGGAGCATGGCTGCTTCTTCACTAGGAAAAAGGAGCAGGATCGGGGCAGAGCTAGCGCCTATGCTGAATGGCTGCCTCTGGCTGAAGCTCCTGCTTTCCACCTGCTGTGCGGACGGCATTTATGAGCTGACGGATCACAGAATGGTCAAGTACGGTAGACCCAATCACGGGGAACCTGCCCCTCAAGCCAAAGTGACCCCTGCTGCGGCGGACATGACTAAATACCTGGAAAAAAAAAAACATGTAGCCGGATCAACTAAGGATCCCAAGATGGCCGCCACTCTCAACAGAGTGCCTCTGATCAGATGAGATATGGTTCACTTAAATATGGTTTCTTACAATGTAAAGGGTTTGAGGTCTCCCTCTAAACGATGCCACATTTTCTCTCTACTGTGGAAGGAAAAAAAGTTTGGTGGTGTTCCTCCAAGAGACCCACTATAAACATAACCACTACCCCAACCTCTCCTTTTCTAAATTTCCAACATGGTATAATTGCGGTGCAAATGGCGCAGCTTCGCGGGGAGTCAGTATTGGGTTTCGTAGAGGCATTCCCTTCACATATTTGAACCATATTCAGGACCCGGATGGTCGTTACATTATCCTGAAAGGCCGTGTAGGCCAGACGCTTTACACCTTTGTCAATGCCTATGCACCTAATATTGATCTGACCTTCTTTCCTTGGTAGAGATACACAAGGAAGGTATCCTTATTTTAGCAGGTGATTTGAATTTAGCTCTTAAAGGGCTTCTGTCACCCCCAAAACTACTCATTTTTCATTTTTGGGCATATTAAAATCCTTATTGGACGACTATTCCCTATATAGGGCTCTTACCTTGTTCTGTGGCTTGGTTTCACAAAAAATCGATCTTTTAAAATATACAAATGACTTCACTACCAGCAACTAGGGCGGTTACTTGCTGGTAGCCGCTGCATTCTCCTTTCAAAAAACGCCCCCTCCTCCTGCTGATTGACAGGGCCAGGGAGCGCTCTCCTCCTCCGGCTGGCCCTGTCTACAATTCAAATCCCACGCCTGCACCTCATTCGGCGCAGGCGCTCTGAGAGAAGGACGCTCGCTTCCTCAGCAGTTCCTCAGTGCGCCTGCGCCGAAGACGTCTTCTCTTTTGGGTTTAGAGGTGACGTCATCGGCACAGGCGCACTGAGGGAGTGCTGAGGAAGCTAGCGTCCTGAGGGACAGGACTCATCTCGGGTTAATTTGCATATGTTTCAAATTGCTTTTTTTACACAATAAAAGCACACAGAGCTATGGGGACTGGGTATTACGGATGTGTTAGCGGCCATCTAGCAACCCATGTCCTCAGCTCTATACACAAAATCCTGGTGACAGGTTCCCTTTAAAGGGGATAGGCAGTTTTATGTAAATAAAGCTTAATAGTTGTAGCTGGTCAATTGAAACACAGTATTTTAAAAATGTTCAACACTTTATATTGCATAAAAGTGATTTAAGAATAAATAAATCTGTCATAAAAAACAACTATGTTTTAAATAAAAATGTCGTTTCTCATATTTTCTTTTTAGTTTTCCATCTTACAACATAAAAAACAAACAAAACAAAAAAACGACTGAAATATAGCAGCTTTCACATTGGTCACTGGGCACCATAGGTAAACACTGAGGAAATGGTCAGCAGTCATCTCATTATCATCACAGACAGTAACATCTCTATTCTAACTCATTGACAATATGTGATGAGGTCAATTCAGCATCTTTTCCCAACCTTTGGCATTATGGTATAGTGCTTCATTTAGCTGATTTCACTGCTCTCCCTATGTGCTTAGAAATCCTCAGACGACAACAGTAAATGGGTGACAGCGAGGGGAGGGTAAGAGGGGGATGCAGCTGCAGTTTCGCTGAAATGCCCGGAGGAGGAGCAGCAGAGAGGGCAACATTTTTCATAGCATGAATCACCAGATAGAGTCCATTTGTTCCTTACAAAGAGAATGGTCTTTTTATTTACTTTATTCATTTATTTATAATATTTATTTATGTTTGTAGAAAGTTTTTTTATAAATCTCATAAAATTCTTATAAAATAAACTTTTTATTTTTTTTCCATTTTGTTTTTGAAGCTTGAGCTATAATTCTTGGAAACATACAAACCACACAGAATTGGTGCATTACTGCAGCAGTGATAAAACCATAACTTAGATGGAATGATGGGTCGGGATGCAGACCTATTAGGAGCAGGCTCATTTCCATCCTCCGTTATGTAACCCAATGTTTTCTCTGTGGTCTCTGGGGATGGTAAATGATTGCTCTAAAATCATATTGCCTGGCGCTGCCAAGGAATGTTTTGTGAGAAAAGTAAATAGCGCAATAATATCACTGCTGAGAAACATCAAACAAATCCCAGAAGAACCATGGCTTATCTTTAGTAGCACCAGAGCTGAGCCTGCTTACATCAGGCATCATAGGTTTTATTGGGATGTTCAGACGTTTAGTCTCTGCAATATTAAAGGGCACAAGCCCCTAACATAAAATAAGAAAAACACCCATAACGCTGTGGATACTGTAGCTTGTGCTGATCAGCAGGGGTTTCAAACATGGATAATCTATCCCAGGAAGAACCCCTTTAAAGGGTTGTCCGGGACCGCTATATTGATGACCTTTCCTCAGGATAGGTCATCAGTATCTGTTGGGAGTCTGACACCTGACACTTCCGCCGATCAGCTGTTTGAAGTGGCCGCAACGAGTGCTGTGGCTTCCTCACAGCTAACCAGTCACAGCGCCATACATTGGATAGTGGCTTTGTTTGGTATTGCAGCTCAAGCCCTTTTATTTGAATGGGACTGAGCTGCAAATAGGCCACGTGATTGATGAACGTGACATCACTGGCCTAAAAAAAACGGTGCAGCGCTTACTGGAGCGCCATGGCCTTTTTAAAACAACTGATCAGTGGGAGTACTGGAAGTTGGACCACCACCGATCTGATATTCATGGTCTTATAGGTCATCAATATATATGAACACTCGTAAACCATTTTAACTCTGCTCAGTGACTATCAAATAGCTTTTTCCCATGCTTTAGACATGCTTTAGAAGGGGGACTATCCACCTAATTTTGTAGGACTATATCTGGACCTATAACAGAAGGTCCATTGCCTAGGGTGGTGCCCTGCAAAAAGCAACTGTGGGTATCCATGTATATTAAAATGTATTTTTCTATGGCTCCCGGCAAACTCCCAATGCAATCTGGAGGGGGGAGTTTGCTGTGAGTGATGTTAGCTTTGCTTCTGCTACAATCGATACTGATAATAAGTGGAGCAAGCAGAATCAGCCCTTGGAGCTCAGGAAATGCTGGAGAGGGTTGCGTTAAGCCCAATGACTTTGGATTGTTTATAGCCGTTTTATGCAAGGCAAAAAGGCCAGTACTTATATCTGGCCCATAAACATAAGGTTTGCATGTATCCCTAAATGAATATATAAGCATTCCTCCCTACCCATCTTACAAAAACAAACCCCTGAGATCAGGGGCGTGCAGAGAGTAAATTGGGCCCTATAGCAAATGTATCACCATTATGCATGTCCAAAATTGTAGGCTGATAGGGGACTACTGCATTTCTGACTTGTTAAATTATATAATGCTGGTTGCATGCTGCCACCTCTAGAGGGAGCTAACTGTAAGCTGTAGAGATCTGGTTGCAGAGAGCTCCCCCTAGTGGCGATTACAATTAACCACCATAATGGTCACTTCAAGAAAGGGAAGCAGTGTCTAGCCCCCGTCCAACCAAGGACCTCAAAAAAGCCATGTGCCCTACAGTATCTCCTAGAGCAGCAGTTTATTGAGAAATTAAAGGATGCTTAGTACATCTATTTTGTTGTGCTGTTGGGGTACCCCTTTAAGCTTTCATATATCCATGAACAGGTAAGATTTTTATACTGACCAGTAAAGTATGAACTTTCACTGCAGAAATGTCGCTGTCATGCTTTTATTTTACATTGCCGGTGCTCACGGTTCTAGCCTTAGCAAGTGAACTCGGGATAGGGGGGGGGGGGCGTCTGTTTTTGGCAGGACATTGATGTTCTATCTGCCAGTGCTCTCCTTCTTCTCTCCTGCCTCCATTTCCGCTGGCAGGGAGAAATGTACTCACTGTCAGAAACACGAAAGATTAACGTCTGCGTCGGAAAGAAAAACAGATTTGACTTCTGCAATCACAAGTCTTTTGTGTCTGTGCAGGTAGGGAGGACCGACAGGAGAGCGTGCCGGAGGAGTTCTATAGGCACCCCCCTATAGGAGTAATGGGATTGTGTGTCTGAATGATAGGCATTGTGCTCGGTTCATTGTGTGGCAATCTGTAGTGTTTCATTAAAGCAGGTTGTTTATTTGAAAAACAGAGGCCGATTTTCCATATATCTGTATGGTGCTAGTATTTTCGCCTACAGCCTGCGAATTTCATGATAAACATATTTTTCCACCTATTTAATATCATTTTGTTAGTTCAGTTTAATTCTATACAAAATTATGTGCCTATTTATATACACTCACCTAAAGAATTATTAGGAACACCTGTTCTATTTCTCATTAATGCGATTATCTAGACAACCAATCACATGGCAGTTGCTTCAATGCATGTAGGGTTGTGGTCCTGGTCAAGACAATCTCCTGAACTCCAAACTGAATGTCAGAATGGGAAAGAAAGGTGGGCTACAACAGCAGAAGACCCCACCGGGCAGGGCCGTCTTTAATATTGATTGGACCCTGGGCAAAAATTTACTTGGGCCCCCTGGATCCCGCCTTCCCACACCTTAGCAGGCAATCACGCCCTCCACCACAACACACACACACAAAAAATCCACACATCTGGTAGAGTACAGTGAATGACTGTAAATACTTCCAGTTCTGAAGACTCCAGTGGCTCAGGATCAGTGCTCTGGGCAGCTGGGCTCAGGCTGGAAGTGGGCACCGCTCTGCAGGAAGGAGACCAGGACTCGGCTCACCCTAGTGTTACAGTGCACCCCAGCACCCCACAGTATGCAGTATAGCACCCTATAGTATACAGCACCACACAGTATGCAGTATAGCACCCCACAGTATATAGTAGAGCAGTATAGCACTCCACAGTATACAGCACCCCACAGTATACAACACCTCACTGTATACAGCACCCCAAACTATACACGATACAGCCCCCCACACTATACAGTACAGCAGTATAGCACTCCACACTATACCGCACCCTCAGTATACATTATACAGACCCCCACAGTATACAGTACAGCAGTATAGCCCCCCCACTATACAGCCCCCCCCCACTATACAGGCCCCCCCCCACTATACAGACCCCCCACAGTATACAGGCCCCCCCACAGTATACAGGCCCCCCCACAGTATACAGGCCCCCACACAGTATACAGGCCCCCACACTATACAGCCCCCACACAGTATACAGTCCCACACAGTATACAGTCCCACACAGTATACAGTCCAACACAGTATACAGCACCCCACTATACAGTAGTTTACAGTATATTAACATAACAGCCCCTGTCACCTTTTTCTGATGTAATCTTCACACAAAAAAGCATCCACAGTTAACTTCTGCAACACTCCACAGGACCTGTGATGACCTCATAGCCATGTGACCAGTAATTGCTAGGTTACTGGTCACATGGTGATGATGTCATTAAGGTCCTAAATCACAACTTTAAAACAGTACGATCATGATGCCTGGACTCCTGGTAGAGCTGACAACCTGACACCCGGGGCAGTGGCAAGCAGGGCTCAAGAGGCAGCTGCCTTGGGCCCCCCAGGAGCAACTGGGCCCGGGGCAGCTGCCCCTTTTGCCCCTTGGTGAAGACGGCCCTGCCACCGGGTACCACTCATCTCCACTACAAATAGGAAAAAGAGGCTACAATTTGCACGAGCTCACCAAAATTGGACTGTTGAAGACTGGAAAAATGTTGCCTGGTCTGATGAGTCTCGATTTCTGTTGAGACATTTAAATGGTAGAGTCCGAATTTGGCGTAAACAGAATGAGAACATGTATCCATCATGCCTTGTTACCACTGTGCAGGCTGGTGGTGGTGGTGTAATGGTGTGGGGGATGTTTTCTAGGCACACTTTAGGCCCCTTAGTGCCAATTGGCCATCGTTTAAATGCCACGGGCTACCTGAGCATTGTTTCTGACCATGTCCATCCCTTCATGACCACCATGTGCCCATCCTCTGATGGCTACTTCCAGCAGGATAATGCACCATGTCACAATATTCAAATCATTTCAAATTGGTTTTTTGAACATGACAATGAGTTCACTGTACTAAAATGGCCCCCACAGTCACCAGATCTCAACCCAATAGAGCATCTTTGGGATGTGGTGGAACGGGAGCTTCGTGCCCTGGATGTGCATCCCTCAAATCTCCAACTGCAAGATGCTATCCTATCAATATGGGCCAACATTTCTAATGAATGCTATCAGCACCTTGTTGAATCAATGTCACGTAGAATTAAGGCAGTTCTGAAGGCAAAAGGGGGTCCAACACTGTATTAGTATGGTGTTCCTAATAATTCTTTAGGTGAGTGTATATCTAGGATTGCTGGAGATCTGTATTTTTTTGTACTGCTGCATAGAAAAAAAAATTAAAAACTAAACTGTGTCTGCCTGCTGCCACCAACAGGTGGAGTTTTGGTGCTTCCTGAATAATGCTAATATTAAAGGGGTTTTCCGGTAATATGGATTTTTTAACATGTGCCTGCCCCCTGGTTTCCTGCTCACTGCCACTCCGATTCTCAACGCTGCCTCCGCAGTCTCCCATTTTCCGGTCCAGGCACTGTCATCCAGCGGTGCATAGGCATGGTTACATCCACCGCTCCAGCCAATGACTGGCATCAGCGGTGACGTGCTGCTTTTGGCCACTGCTGAAGCTAGTCATGGCTGGAGCGGTACATGTGACCATGCCTATGCACCGCTGGATGACGGTGCCTGGTCCGGAAGATGGAGACAGTGGAGGCAGCGCGGAGGACCGGAATGATAGGTAGCAGGACCGGAATGATTTTTTAGCACTTGCTAAAAAATCATTATTAATAGAAAATCCCTTTAAAGGGAACCCGTCATCGTCTTTATGCTGCCCATACTAACAGCAGAATAAAGTAGAGACAGGTGAGATGATTTCAGTGCTCTGTCATTTATAGGTTAAAAGTAAGTGGTTGCCGAGAACCAACATCACAATCATTGCAGACTGGGCCTGGAGAAGAGTCCCGGCCACCTGAGAAGAGTCCTGGTTATTCATGGCTTCCTGCTCTCCTGCCGACCTGCTGATGACTGGCAGTCTCCTACCTAGTTTTCTCCCTTTCTCTCTAGGAGAGAACTGCCAATCATCAGCAGGTGGGCGAGAGAGCAGGAGATTATGTATAACCAGGACTCTTCTCAGGTAGATTTGACTCTATTCGAGGTCTGGGCTGCAATGATTATGATGCTGGTTCTCAGCAACCACTTACTTTTAGCTGATGAGTGACACACCGCTGACATCAGCATTTCTGTCACTATTTTATACTGCCCTCAGTACGGTCAGCATAAAGTTGATGACAGGTTCCCTTTAAGATCAAACCGTATGCCGTAAGCACCGTCTAGTGGCAGTTGCAGGCAGTCAAAATGCTATTATTCAAAGGGGGTTTGTCTGAATTCAGTTTATTCTTTGAAAAATGACATACGTAAATTTCTCCTTTCACTGCTGTGGGACTTCCAAAAATAGCTGCGTAAATGCGCACCACTGTTTTTGTAGGTCCTATAGCAGTGATTGAAGAAAGTCGTGCATGTACGGTGTCCTTTCCATTCACGGCGGTGCCACTGTTTTTGAGATGAATGGAGCTAGAGGTGGATCTCACACCTGTTAGACATTTATGGCATTTCCTGTGGACGTGCCATGTGTCCACATGGGACAAACCCCTTTAAGTCCAAATTGGGCCAGTGTCATCAAGAATTAGTAAAACACAATGGAAAAACAAGCACCGGTGATTAAAACCTGTAATAGAAATGGAATAGTAAAGCAACCCAAAGTAGGGTTCCTATGTAATAAACCAACCAGTTTGAAGAACATCACAGTCTATATGACGACCACCTCCACACACTCCCGATACATGGTTTGACATCAGTTTTTTTCAAGCGGTTCCATCCATTAGTGGGGTTATGACCCCCACAATTAGCAGAAAAAGGGACTGCAGTGTTTATTGGAGCATGGCAGCCCCTTGAGGCTGTAAATGGTATTGCAGCTCATCCTGAGTGCATCTTCAATTAATTCAGTGGGGTTTGGTTCAGTGCCTTGCATATACAAAAGGACCACTGATCGCGTCTCCTAAGGACATATAGTTATATGGACACAATATGATGTAATCTGGAGAGTCCATATTTATGTCTGGATTTGGGGAGCTCTACAGGAGAGGAAGAGCTGAACCTGATTTCTCTAGAGTGTAAGCTCTGCTGCAGACAAAATCCATCACAGTTCTAGAAGATAGGAGACAAAGGTTTTATTTTTGCATTGGGTATGAAAGTAAAAGTAGGTGTAGGTTTGCCTTCTCTAATCTTGGCTGGAGTAGAAGGGAATAGTTTGGTGAATGCAGTGATATATGTCCCGGGCTGGACTGTGACCTGCATTGCAGCAATGTACATCTGGGTGAGTTAGCGAGGAAGTTGTTTGGATATCTCCATCCTGTTATTGATTTATCTATGGAAACAAGATGGCTCGCCTTCCCTTCCTCGTGTCAGCTGCTTCTTCATTCACTCCTAGTTTAGCTCAGGATTTTCAGCTCTCCTGCTAACAATGCACAATATTCTGTTTTCTATGTTGGATTTTTCCATCAGCAATTTGTGGGATATTTTTTGAGGCCAGTTTAGTAGAAAGGTTGCAAAAATACAACAGCAAAAAACATATGTTAGCAGATGTGGAATCTTTGTGTCACTTGAATAGATTTGACCTGGGGCTACCCCCAAGGGCACTATGTAAGTGGCCCCCCTGGCCTTCATCCTTTAACCCTTATACGGGTTCTGGACTAATCTGCAGAAGAACCACCAGGCTGCTACCTCTTGGAGTAGTCTCTGTTCAGGTGACCCACAGGGACCAAGAGACTCTGGTGCGGAGCATAGAGGGATCAGGCAAAACTGTAGTCAGGGACAGGCCGAGGTCAGGGCTGGCAGTTCAGGGTCAGAACGGAGATCAGGCAATGGTCAGGCAGTGAAGGGCCAAATCTGGAAAACAGGCTGGTATCGGTACAAGGACAGAAACGTAATAAACACACTGTTGCAGGAACCTAGCAAACCAGAACCATTTGCTCAGGCACCTTCCCCCGGTGGAGGTGCCTTAAGTACCCCCTATGTGACTAGCCATTGATCGTTAAAAATTAGGGTGCGTGCACTTGCCCTTAAAGACCTGGAGGGAGTGGGCTATTCTTTCTGCCGAGCCCGCCAGTGAACAGAGCGGCAGCCACATCCTTCAGGGAGAGCAGAACGCCGGTGGGCACGGGTTGCTACCATGACAGTATCCATCTATCTATTTATCTATCTATCTATGAGTCTCCTATCTATCTATCTATCTATCTATCTATCTATCTATCTATCTATCTATCTATCTGTCTCCTATCTATCTCCTATCTATCTATCTATCTATCTATCTATCTCCATATAGGAGCTTCATTTTACTTTGAAGGCCTATTTTCAATGCTGCAGAGAAATACCGACCGTTACAAATGTCCTTCTATAGAGAAAACCCTTTTTTCTAGCATTGATAATCATAATGGAAACCAATTATGAGACTCCTCTCAAAATGATGGTAATTTATTTAGTATCAGCACTTGGTGGGGGTCCGAGTGCTGAGACCACAACAGTTGCTAGAATGAGAAGAGAGAGGCGCTTTCTCTCCTTGCTGTTTTCGATGTAATGAAGGTTCATAGACTTTCTATTGAATAGAGATGCCCCGGAAGAAGCCTTCACAGGCGAAACGGCGTTGGGCGGGAGGCGGCTGCAGGGTCGACATCACGGCACTTGGTATTTTGTTACCTTTTATTGTTTATGTCTCCTTATTCGTGGAGTTTTTTGCAGTCCTTGATTATTTGCACTATGGTGATTTTTCACTGGTGCTATTATTTTTGCTGGCTGTTTACCTCTTCTACTTTTCTTGGTGACTGTGATTGTGGCTGACCCTCCAGCCGCCCCCCGTGCTCTGTCCTCTCTCTCCTTGTGTAGTTTCTACCTGCTGCTCTGTACATTGTATATTTTACCAATCTTGTTTATATTCTGCGTGTATTTCAATAAAGGTTATTTATGTAATTTGCTATGGAGTTGTTCAAGTGTTTTGTAGTTGAATAGAGATGAGCAAAGTTTTGAGAAATTCGATTTGGCTGATTTGCTGAAGTTCACCATTGCAGCTTTGTCCCCTTGAAGTGAATAGCGCAATACCATGAACACGAGTGGCGCTGTGTCTAGAAAAAAAATCATACTTTTTCTAATGGCAAAAGACTTCCTAACCTGAAAAAATAAGATAATTCGGATAATATAATATAAGATCATTTTCTGATGTGGCTGGAGTGACCCTTTAAATTTCAGATCTAAGTGACTGGTTCAGCTTATTTCTGCTCCCATTTGTCCGTCTGCAGTTTTTAAACAACGCCATTGGCATTTCTAAGGCAGTTACCTCATTCTCTTAATTTAATGATCCGTAGACCCCTAGGGCAGCTGCTCGGAGCTATATTCGGAGGCATCAATAATGCAGCCTCTTTGATTTCACCTGCAATGCATAGTCTTACAATGCACCTTTAAAAATGCAGATGTTTGGCAGTCTGGAAAACGTGCATTGTTCTTCTTGAATGGGTCCCAGGAGAAATGAATTGGACTACAAGGTATGAAGAACATTCAAAGATGTCAGTCCTAAGTAAACACTGAAAAAAACATGGCCTATGGGTCTGGAGAAGTGGTGCCATTTCTGGCCGCCTCTGTGTTGCTTGTGAAGAGGTGACAATTTTTTTTTTCTTTTTCTATGTGGTGTTGTATTACGGGGCTCTAAAAAAAAAAAAAAAAAAAAATCTAACCGGCTTGCTGCAATCTCACAGGAAGCTTGTGGTGTCATGAATTATCTATGAGAACGGAGGCAAAGTGATACAGATAATGCGTGCGCTGATCTTTGTCCGCTGGGACTGCAAATTGTGCTTCGTGCAAAAATAAAGGTTCAGTTTGTTTTCCATTTTTTCCCCTTAAAGTGTTCCTGGAGCCTTCAGAACCTGGAGAAGACATCTTGTTGGCTCTTTTACTAATGCGTAAAATGCATTAATTTGAAATCTATGACATCACCCAGACATGAAGCACTTTACAACCCTCCTCGGCTGCCAGGCGAATGCGTCTGTATAGATACGGTTACTTCACACTAATTACATCTGAGACCTTTCTTCTGCAGGCAGTCCCCTTGGGCCACCAGTTTGCCTGGATACTATAAATACTGTACTCATCTCTGTATCTAGATTGTTCCCCATCATTTTCCTTTATTTTTAAATGATTTCCGGGGTTCAATCGTCTGGCTCTGTTTATGGGATCACTCTGATGGACGCTGTCATGTGTTACCTTTTTTAGTATCTCAACCGTTCAGGCCGGATCTAGGGCTGCAAGCCTGGTGGGAGGCCTGGCATGTCTAGGTTTGGAGAGAGTGTGGATAAGGAGACATAATGGGGTCATAGGGAGGAAAGGGGGCGGTTTGGCTAGTGGGTGGGGTGACGGGCTTATAAGGGATGTAGGGGCGCTGGAAAGGGGCCATTTTGTTGAAACAGCAATAGTACCAGCAGCCCCCACCCACCCGCCCATAAGGCTGTGGGGTTTTGGAGGTGAGTATCTGTTCCTAGGAAGGGGGGATGTTGGGGATTAAGTGGATTTTGGGATTTGCCGGGCAGTGAAAGGTTTTTCTCATGGCGGCCATGGCGGTGGGGGGTTCTTGCAGTTGGTGTTAATGGTGGCTCTGGTGTGGTGGGAAGGAAGCCAAAGGGGACTCTGGACTCCCCAGGTAGTGGATTCTGGTGTGTGATATGGCGGGTTGCCCATGGTTACATAGTTCTGCCTCTGAGCTGGCGATTTTTTTGCTAGAGGTAATTTAAGCGAAGGGCGGGGCAGTTATCTGGCAGGTTTTTGGGGCTCCAAGGATCCTCCCCTGTTTCTAAGATACTCACCCTGGGTTCACACCTGAGCGTTCGCGATGGAGCGCTCTGTATGCGCGATTGTACCGGTGTTTGCAATCGCGCATACAGAGACAAGCGAACGCCCATTGTCGCGTGTTCCCGAAAGTCTATGTACGGGAACGCGCGACAAGACGCCCCAAAGAAGCTCATGTACAGTACAGACCAAAATTTTGGACACACCTTCTCATTCAAAGAGTTTTCTTTATTTTCATGACTATGAAGGCATCAAAACTATGAATTAACACATGTGGAATTATATACATAACAAAAAAGTGTGAAACAACTGAAAATATGTCATATTCTAGGTTCTTAAAAGTAGCCATCTTTTGCTTTGATTACTGCTTTGCACACTCTTGGCATTCTCTTGATGAGCTTCAAGAGGTAGTCACCTGAAATGTTCTTCCAACAGTCTTGAAGGAGTTCCCAGAGATGCTTAGCACTTGTTGGCCCTTTTGCCTTCACTCTGCGGTCCAGCTCACCCCAAACCATCTCGATTGGGTTCAGGTCCGGTGACTATGGAGGCCAGGTTATCTGGCGCAGCACCCCATCACTCTCCTTCATGGTCAAATAGCCCTTACTTTCAAAGTTTTCCCAATTTTTCGGACTGACTGACCTTCATTTCTTAAAGTAATGATGGCCACTCGTTTTTCTTTACTTAGCTGCTTTTTTCTTGCCATAATACAAATTCTAACAGTCTATTCAGTAGGACTATCAGCTGTGTATCCACCTGACTTCTCCTCAACGCAACTGATGGTCCCAACCCCATTTATAAGGCAAGAAATCCCACTTATTAAACCTGACAGGGCACACCTGTGAAGTGAAAACCATTTCAGGTGACTACCTCTTGAAGCTCATCAAGAGAATGCCAAGAGTGTGCAAAGCAGTAATCAAAGCAAAAGATGGCTACTTTTAAGAACCTAGAATATGACATATTTTCAGTTGTTTCACACTTTTTTGTTATGTATATAATTCCACATGTGTTAATTCATAGCTTTGATGCCTTCAGTGTGAATCTACAATTTTCATAGTCATGAAAATAAAGAAAACTCTGAATGAGAAGGTGTGTCCAAACTTTTGGTCTGTACCAGACTTCTTGGGGCGTCTGGCGTTTTACAGCGCGATCGTACGCGCTGTAAAACGCCCAGGTGAGAACCATTCCCATAGGGAATCATTGGTTTCTCCTTGTTGAGCGTTTTACAGCGCGTAGGAACGCGCTGTAAAACGCTCAGGTGTGAACCCAGGGTCAGGGAATGTTTTAGTAAGGTTCTGAGAAGGGCCTTCAGGTGGGAAGGCCTTGGGAAGGATGTTATTTGTTATTTATATATATATATATTTTTTGTTTAATAAAATGGCTGCTGTGGCCAATAAAATCCACTGACGGTAGTCATGTATTTATTGGGGAGGGGCTGGAGAGATGTGGTAGGGAGGAACGACTCGACAATACTTTAGTCAAGTTCCTGTTCTTACCCGGGCCATGTTGGAAATTACAGAACGCCATAATGCCATCATTTGTTATGGCTGGAATGCCCTTTAGGCTACCAACTAATCCTGTGTAATATTTAGATGGTGTAAACCTAGACCTGGCAGCCAAAAAATGTGCCATATGACACATTTAGTGCATCTGTAGACACATTTGTCTAACTTTAAACTGGTTAGCCTCATTGTGCCAAAAGTTTGGTGCAGTTTTGGAGCTCATTTTTGTTTTTAGAATTTTAGTATTCACTACCTATCCTCAAGATAGGCCATCAATATCTGATCACCCGCACTGCCACCGATCAGCTGTTCCGGGGTAGCTACGGCACCACAAGTAAACACCGTATCTACACAGCTTCAGTGGGAGAAACCAGCAGTAACACAGACAGAGCTGTTTAGTTGCAGTGCCGATTTCCAGTGCCGGAGCTAATGGAGTGTTGGAACCCCACCAATCAAATATTGAGGGCCTATACTAAGGAATTTCAGCTAAAACTTGACCTAAAAAAAACTCAAAAGCATGAAAAATGGACAGACATCAATAAAGGGGTTGTAGATGTTGGAGTCACACCAGGTGCCATAGGGCCAACAGATTTTTTTTGCCACATAACAGTCCACTAGTGTTTCTTATAAGGATTCCATGCTAATGTCCGCTATCTTTTTTTATACAAGCTGTTTTGGTGACATCACTATCAAAACATTATAAATTTCCATCCATAAATAAATTGTAAAAGAAAAAACATTGACTTTCTTTTTTTAAATTGTCATACATTAGGCCGCATTCAGTGTTTATTGACTTTATATTATTGTCTTTACTAAGACATTTTTGAACTTTTTCCACTTCAGCGCTGATGGTAAAGTACAAATCTTTCCCACAACCTTTCAATGTAAGGTTTTGGTGATCTAGGTTAAAAATTCAAACAAGGTTTATAAAATGTATCTGCAGTCGACAGATGATGATTGATCGCTTCATCTCCCTTTTAGGGGACACTTAAGTTAGGAAATGCATTTAAAAATTTTTTTTAACTTTTTTCTCTTTCGTCGTCCGTATCAGATTTTGCAGCTGCCTCTGCCAGCTGAAGGTAGAATGGACCAGAAGAGACGTCTATGGGAGAGTGTAGTGAGCATGCTCTGTGACTTGCAGGCAGTGCTATGAGATGAGTTTGTCAATCAGCAGTGTGATCATGTGTTATCTGCCCTGGCTTCATAATCAAGGTGTAATCCTGACCCGTAGTGATTAGTGATGAGCGGCAGGGGCAATATTTAAATTTGAAAATATTCGTCATATTTTCGCGAATTCGCGATTATTTTCTTGATTGCGAAAATCGGCAATGTAATATGTGCCTATTGCGCACACAATACAGGCGTGGGTCACTGTTGCTAGAAGTTTCCTGAGACTGGAGAAAATGGTTGGCACGGCAGAACATCACAATAGCTTTATATGCAGATAGAGTGCTCCAATATATTCGCGATTGTGCAAATTGGCAATTAATGATGCGCATATTTTAGCGCAATACGTGCAACTTCACATTTTAGCAGGTCTGACTACATCTTACTGATTGATGCACTAAGTATTGTTGTGAACTTGTGACATTACAGCACTATGTCTGTATGTATGTATGGAGAGCAGAACCTATCACACTACCTAACACCCTGCACTGGAACCTATCAGCTACACTATATCACTATCTAACCTACACTGACTATCTCCCACTAACTATCTGCATTATATATATAAGCTAACTATCTAATGTAATTAAACAGTAAAGCACAGAGCACAGCAATGACACTGCTCTCTCTCTCAGAACTACAGAAAATGGCTGCTGGGGGGGTTCTTATATAGTAAGGGGGAGGCAACTTTCCTATTGGTTGCTAGGGATGTTGCTAAGCTCAGACAAATACATTGCAGCCTTCCCATTGGATTGGCCCACAAGCAAGAAGGGAGGTTACTGATGAAAAAAAAAAAAAAAATCTAGAATATTTGCGTATAGGAATATATAGCACTATATTCTAAATCTTTGCAAATTCTCGAAGTGGGTATATTCGCGATTCGAATATTCGCACCCAACACTAGTAGTGATGTTGAGATAGCCACTGGCCGTGCTTTGACTGTACACACTGCAAGCCAAGCTTCAAAAATATCTACAAGGGATATTATTCAAACTTTAGATGCGCTTATTTATACCTACAGATATACTAAGATTAGTCCTGCTGAAGGTCATTCATATCCTACAGTAGATGAAAAAGTGACCTCCAGATCTCTTCCACTATGGGGATTCATGTTTTTACATAATAGATTAAAAAATTATTTCATATACAGTCAGGTCCATAAATATTGGGACATCGACACAATTCTAACATTTTTGGCTCTATACACCACCACAATGTAGGAATTACAACAGTTTGCATATGTGCCTCCCACTTGTTAAGGGACCAAAAGTAATGGGACAGAATAATAATCATAAATCAAACTTTCACTTTTTAATACTTGGTTGCAAATCCTTTGCAGTCAATTACAGCCTGAAGTCTGGAACGCATAGACATCACCAGACGCTGGGTTTCATCCCTGGTGATGCTCTGCCAGGCCTCTACTGCAACTGTCTTCAGTTCCTGCTTGTTCTTGGGGCATTTTCCCTTCAGTTTTGTCTTCAGCAAGCGAAATGCATGCTCAATCGGATTCAGGTCAGGTGATTGACTTGGCCATTACATAACATTCCACTTCTTTCCCTTAAAAAACTCTTTGGTTGCTTTTGCAGTATATTTTGGGTCATTGTCCATCTGCACTGTGAAGCGCCGTCCAATGAGTTCTGAAGCATTTGGCTGAATATGAGCAGATAATATTGCCCGAAACACTTCAGAATTCATCCTGCTGCTTTTGTCAGCAGTCACATCATCAATAAATACAAGAGAACCAGTTCCATTGGCAGCCATACATGCCCACGCCATGACACTACCACCACCATGCTTCACTGATGAGGTGGTATGCTTAGGATCATGAGCAGTTCCTTCTCCATACTCTTCTCTTCCCATCACTCTGGTACAAGTTGATCTTGGTCTCATCTGTCCATAGGATGTTGTTCCAGAACCGTGAAGGCTTTTTTAGATGTTGTTTGGCAAACTCTAATCTGGCCTTCCTGTTTTTGAGGCTCACCAATGGTTTACATCTTGTGGTGAACCCTCTGTATTCACTCTGGTGAAGTCCTCTCTTGATTGTTGACACACATACACCTACCTCCTGGAGAGTGTTCTTCATCTGGCCAACTTGTGAAGGGTGTTTTCTTCACCAGGGAAATAATTCTTCGGTCATCCACCACAGTTGTTTTCCGTGGTCTTCCGGGTCTTTTGTGGTGTTGCTGAGCTCACCGGTGCGTTCCTTCTTTTTAAGAATGTTCCAAACAGTTGTTTTGGCCACGCCTAATGTTTTTGCTATCTCTCTGATGGGTTTGTTGTGTTTTTTATGGACCTGACTGTATTTAATACAACCAGATCCGGACAAAATGGATGCATCCGAATGTATTAAATAAAACGGAAGCGTTTTATTCAGGTTTTAAGATCGTGTGTCGGATGTCAAAAGATAAATAAAAAACGCTGCTGTAAAAGTAGCCTAACGGAAATACAGCTGGTTACAGTAGAAGAATGGAAATGAGCATGCAGACCATCTCAGCGATGTTACCCCGGTGGACAAAGAAAATGAAGAAAGAAAAAAAACAGCAGGTGGCGCTAGACAGATAAATTTTTATGAAATACTGTAACTCAGCAGCTACACTAATTTTTTAATTACATGCAATTACAAAAGTATTCAGATCAAGGTGCTGGTTTGAAATGTAAAACATTTTTCATGGCGCCACCCCTTTAAATTTTTGTAAAATTGAAGACTGCACTGAAGATCTGTCTGCAGTTGGGACCAGACAGTCTAGGCTTCACTCTTTAGCTAACTTCTACCCCCTATGAAAGGGACCAGAGAAAAAGGTGGACCCTCATTTGTTACAGAAATTTAAAAAAAAACTGAGAAATAGGTGCCCTTTAAGTGATTGTGTATAAGCCTGAATACATTAGTTTTATGCGTTTTTGTTATTTTGCCACATTATTATATCTGCACAGAAAACAGCAGATATTTTGTCTATTCTGTGTTTTTATAAGGATTGAAAACTGGAAAAATAAACCTGTAAAAGGCTCATGAAATAAATCCTCATAAGCGATAGTCAGCCACCAGACAGAAAATAAATATTCTAATCAACTTGTTTAACAGAAAATATCTTTGTTAAAGCAATTTTATCTGTTTCCTCCATGAATATGTCGTCAATGATGAAGCTTTTTTAAATGAATTTAATTTCCAATAAATGATGACTGTAATAAGCATAATGGTCTCCTCGTGTTCCCTCAGCTAATCATTTAATCTCTCTTTTATGCTTCAGTCTGATAATTTAATCTCTTATTTTTTGCGGTCTGCGATAGAAAGTCCAATCTGTTACCGGCGGTTATGGGCAGTGAGATATTCTGTGATGGTGATATTGGTGATTTGCTGATGCTAATATTTTTGTTTTACAAAATTATGCAAAAATTATATCTTTTAATAAAAAGAATAATTGTAACATTTATGTAGCTAGAAAATAATCCTCATAAACCTGTCAATGAGATCTCAGTAACCACAAATCTGTTGGTAAAATAGTCTAATTACTGTGGCCACCACATGCCACAAAATAGTCAGATTTTTTCTGATGGCCACAAGGTTGCTTTTGACATTTCCTCTCCCCCACCCCCTCCCTGCCCTAGAGAAATCATGAAAATTTGGCACAAATGCCTTATTCTGAGGAAAAGTTGTTTTTATCCTTATGGTATTAATTATATAGATCTTCTCATCATTAAGGATGTACATAGGAAAGAGAGCCTATGAAATCCAAAATGAGCCGTCTCCCTTTTTGGTGCAGCCCTGGTCATCACAACCCCAAGGTCCTGACACTTATAGGATTGAATGGTAAAATATCCCTTATACTCGTTCTGCCTCCCTTATGTGCTAATGTCATGGTCCATGTGCAAAGACTGCATACAATTAAGGGGCCATCTCAGGGGCTTACAGAGATCTCATAGGGTCCCACCGCAGAACTTAGTATGTTCCCCCTTCCGTCCAATACACATTCCCAATATGCATATGTCAAATACTCCCAAGAAAGATGGAATGCGAATCATGACTCCCCAGATTTCTGACACATATATGTTTTTTTTTTATAAAGTAAATTTTTGATGAAAAAATAATTGCCTTCCTCCACACTCACGTTAGCCAATTTTTGTTGTTGGAAAAAGTATGGCGCTTGTTCTGAAGACCATATTTCTCAGTCTATTGGTACCATACAGCTGGTATAAATACAAAAGTAAATCTTCTGCTTCCCTCCCCACAGTATAGTATAAAACTGGCTAATAGTAGCCACCACTAGGTGGAGCTCAATGATTCAGAATTGATAGTTACCATAGATGGTGGCTGCTGGAAAATTCTGTGAATCTGTGACAGGAGAAGCACTTCACAGAACAACTGATTGGCGAGGGTGCGGGTTACCGGACCCCTGCCGATCAGCTAATGAGGCTAGGTAAGTCCTTTACCATTTCTTGTTTGCTATATCCAGGGGTGCACCTAGCCTTTCAGCTGCCTGAGGCAAAAACTAAAACAATGCCAATTTCTTAACCTAACCCCTTTTCCACAATGAAAGCGCTTATTGCTCATTGCCCTTCCGTTGCCCCTCTCTTGCCGATGCCTGAGGCGATCGCCTCACCTGGCCTCATTGGTGGTGCGTTCCTGACTATCATAGGGACAGCTGCACAGCGACCACTACAAGACACAGAGCATGCTCACAACACTGTACCATGAAAGTTTATAATCGGTATTCTGTCTTCATTTTCTGATGTCCAGACGCCTGTCTCGGGCAAGATGGCTGTAGTCATCATAATGCAAAGAAAATAGAAAAAAATATAGTACAGAAAATGGGAAAAAAATGCTTCTGTGTACAATTTTAAAAATATGGTCATAGATTCCCTTTAGGATTATTGAAAAATGGAAAACACCATGTCTATACTGGTATCTCTTCCTGGTATTTTTTGTCAAAAATGAAAATTATAATGATCTCCATGTCTTTAAAAATTCTCCAAAATGTAGCAATAGTGTACTTTTTACAGGATAATTAATTGATTTATGCAAATTCAACACGTAGGTTGCACATGGACTTTATATAAGACATGACAGGTCATGAATAGTAGCTGTTTAGTTTCTGATTTTCATGGTAACTATACAAACATACGCTTGTTCCAGAGGATTATTTGCAGTTAGAATTACTGTTTCCTTATTAGTCATATATTCAATATAGTAGAAAACATAAAACGTAACATACACTACAAAAGTTGAGAAGGAAAACTCGTAAATACAAACTATGCTCCTCAAAAGCTGTGAATGATAGACGTGATGGACACGAGCCACCTCTATGTGGCCATGTGAGTTGTCCCTCAGCAGTGTTGGCTCCTCGATGATGTGTTCATGGGTTCTGTGTCTGAGGCTGGTTTCTGATGACTATGATGGGGTCATATTTTAGTGTACTTCTTACTATCACAGCAACAACCAGTTCTACCAAACCTAGAACGCCATGGTGATCTAAGTTCCCTCGTCGTCCACAGTACTTTCAAAAATTGTTATCAACAAAAATGTTCATAGACGTTGGGAGGGTGGGGAGATTTATCAGAAGTTGTGTAAAGGAAAACTGAAAATGAAAAGTGGAATCTAATGGGTTGCTATGGGTTTTCCTTTACACCAGCCTCTTCTTATGTTCATTTTCACATCCATGAAGATTTAGAGAAGATACCCCAGCCTGTACTATCAAATAGGCACAAGTATCCATATTGTTATACAGAGGTGGTAACAATTACAGCATGGTCCATGGAATAAATGTTATGAAGATTCAAGTCGTTACAATGGGTAGTTTTGGTTAGTAGTCCTCATCCCTTCTTCTTCTCTTTTCCTTGACCCTTGGCACATTTCTAAGTTATATAGCGGACAGTTTGTCCCTTGAAGAGTCAGGGAGCTACATTTTTATATTATTTTTTTTTAAAACTTTTTTTCATAAAGGAAGTGAGATTCTCCTGTACAATTTAGGATTGAGGCCTCCTACACACACCGTGGATGGATTTACAATATGTCTCCTTAATCTTTTTTTTAGTTTAGATTCATGCAGCATATTTACAATTTCAGCTTGTCATTATAAGGCTTAAAACTATCTCCAGGAGAGCCTTTATGTCTAATAATAGTGTTCTGGAAGCCTAAGAGCTTTATGCCATTCTTCCCATCAAAGGGGATTTTACATAAAGTAGTAACAATTGAAGCTTCGCTGCACATTAAATTTAGGAGAAGCCATTTTTCTTTACGTTTTATTTTGGATCATAGCAATAACATGAAAATTGGGCAAATATGTCATAATAAATATATATTTTTTACATTTTTGTAAAAGTTTCTTCATTTTGGAGACGTTGCTCACCGGTTCCCCTTTGACCAATTTTGAAAGGAAATTTGCAGTCAATTCATCGCCATTATGTAAAAATGGAGGAAAGTGTAGCTGTCAACAAAAGTAAAACCATGTAACCAGCTTGATTTATTTCAATTTTGTACATGCTGCGCGAAGGATAGTAAAACTTTGGCGGCATCTTACACCCGTGGCAGTGTGATGCATGGTAACCGATAAGGCAGGCTCCGCAGAACCTCAATGACCTGCAATTTACTATATGTTGTCGCAGAATTTCGGTTCAAATTCTGCTACAGATAAGGCCTCATGCACATGACCACGTGCGTTTTACGGTCCGAAAATCTCAGATGCACAAAACACAGATAGTGGCCAGGTACATCCTGTATTTTTTCCTTCTGCACTATGTAAGAAATGTATTTTCTTGTCTGCAAAATGGACAAGAATGGGATATGTTCCATTATTTTGCGGCGCCGTGGAACAGACATAGAGATGCAGACAGAACACGGTGCACTGTCTGCAATTTTTTGCAACCCCATTGAAATGAATGGGTCTGCACAAGATCCGCAAAAAATGCGGATTGGATGCGGATGGAAAACATGGTCATGTGCATAAGTGTGAACCCTGCATAACTTTGCTGGAACCTGTACAACTTTGATACTGATTCGTTCTGTCCTAGACACATGATCTAATTAAAAAAAAATTATTCACAAATCTTTTATATATGGCCTTCCACATTTTTTGAATGTTTAAAAAAAAAAAAAAAAAAAAAGTTTGCTATTTTCCCTAAAAAGGCAACACACTTCAAAGTGAATAGGGCTGAACTGCAGTACCAGGTGCGGGCAAGAGTGGCGCTGTTTCTCGGCAAATTAGCAAAACTCTTTTTCTACACTCATACAATTCATTTAATAAAAGTAAAAAAAAAAGAAAAAGGATTTTATTTGTATGTAGTTTTTAGTACGTATGGTTTCTGGCCTTCCATGTTAGTTCTATATTATGTTTAGGTTACCATAGTAATAGGGAGTGGAGCTTTGTGGTGCTTTAGGAAGATGATCCAATTCAGAAAGTATTTGAAGAGCTGTATCTTCCACTCTGGAGATACTACTGGGGATCTAATAGCTGTTACGCTTACACAACGGGTAGTTAGGAAACGTTAATAAAAATATGTTTTACAGAAAACGTTAATAAAAATATATGTTTTACATTATTATACCAAAAATACTAGGACTGATCGAAGTAAAAAAGAAAAATAACTAACAAATGTGAGGCTCATTCTATTTAGATTACTGCATAAACTGTTATATATTTCATAAAGGCAAACTAGTCACAAGTTCACCAATACACATAGTAGGGATCAGCCCTATATATTTAATTTATTGTTAATTCCCATCCATTGCCTGAAAGGCAGAGCCAGAAAGAAAATTTAGCATAGAAACATAGAATGTGTCGGCAGATAAGAACCATTTGGCCCATCTAGTCTGCCCATGGCGAATGTATTCATTTATTTATTGGGGGGGGGGGGGGGGGGGGCTTCTGTCTCAAGCTTTATTGCTTTACTTCATTTTGGACTCTTTTCACCGTAGGGTCATGACTTAGTGGTGTACGTGGTATCCATGATTTTTTTATGCTTCGAATTGCTCCACATGCTACAGTATGCCGCCTGTCAAAAGCAGGGGAGACTTCATCAAAAAAAGGAGCTAAAGCTCTGTTCACACTGCTGTTAAAGCTTCCGTTTTTCTACTGTAACATAGGAACAGAAAAGTCAAACTATCAGAGCGCTGGATCCGTCCTCTGATAGACCCCAGCAGTGCCTCACTGATACCATTCTCCAAATAGTGTCTAGTCAAAATACACGTACAGTGCACACAGTACCTTTAGGTAAATCGGAGTAAACACATCCGTATTTCTGGCTCTGCATCCCTTCCGTTCATTTGAATGGGGCCACAAAAGATGTGGATGCTGTCCTCATCCATAGTTCCGTTCCGCCCCCCCCCCCCCCCCACAAAAAGGATAGAGCATGTCCTATTCTTGTCCGCAATCGCTGACAAGATTAGGCATTTCTTTCATGGGGCCGACCATGTGCTGTCTGCAAAATGCGGAATGCACATGGCCAGTATCCGTGTTTTGCGGATCTGCAATTTACGGACCACAAAACACTTACGGACGTCTGAATGGACCCTAAGGGGGTGGGCGTTGGTACCACTCACCTTGTGGTGTTGTGCTGGGGCCACAATAACCTGACGAACAGACATGCAAAGTGAAGGGAGCTGCTGCCCAGTTCCGCTGGAAACGCAATCCAGATAAACTTTATCTCACAGACATGTTCCAAGGATTGGTTGTCACACCAAATGAGTTTATTGAATGTGTAGAAATGCGTTTCAGGACTGGACCACTCCCTTCATCAGGTCAGTAAACAATGGACTTGTGTTTTGACCTGATGAAGGGAGTGGTCCAGTCCCGAAACGCATTTCTACACATTCAATAAACTGATTTGGTGTGACAACCATTCCTTGGACCATCTCTTTGGAAGCCAGTGCCCGTGCAAGTCTTTTGGTTATGGATCCCATTGACTTGTAATATAATATATAATATAATCATATAGACGGAAATAGCAGCGCACAATTTATCCTGTACGCGATACGTGCAGAGCCTAATACAAATGTGTGCTGCCGTTCAGGCGCTGTCAGGTTCTCCCTTACAAGCAATGCTCATACACTTCTGTGGCAGCCCTATTATGGGCCCGTACAAAACTTGTATGTGCCCATGACCCATATTAGAACCCCTTTAAGTGGCCAAATCAGATTAAGAAAATGTACTTTTAGGTTATCATTTATTGTCTTTTGAATTTTTCTATTTTTGCTTTTCTTTTAACAACAATGCTGCTGATTTATTTAAGAAATATCGTACTTAAGAACTATATTACACTGGCGCTTTTATCCTCTATGACCTATCACTGACGCTGCGGTACCGTCACTGCTGCAAAAAGCAGGAAAACGAATATCAATAATATGGTTCCGCGCGACAATACCCCACACTCCCTACCAGAGGTAAACGTGCCTTCACAGCATCAATCCAAATATGTATATATGTACCTGTGAACTTTGCTGTCACTTATCTGCGCTTACCGATCCTCTTTTGTATGCTGGTACTTGTATATTTGAGTGGGATAGGGAGCCCTATGTAATTTGTGAAAAATGAGCTTGCCCCGGCCGGTGCCACCGGTCAATGTTACACTTTTTACATTTAGTCCTAGACTACTAATTGCCTCATCTTGACATGTGTATTTTTTCCTTTTATACTAAAACTTAACTTTTATTGTCCTTTTATTATCTTATTCTTATCTAACCTACTGACTTAAAACTATCAACAGGTATTCCCTTAGTGCTATCCTATATTGTTTTCTTTGGTCCCTGTTCTGGTAGCTGCGCGCTCGCTCCAGTTATTGCCTGGTATTTATTGGTGCCTTCTTAATATTGCACTAGGTTAGGGTCTCCTGATGCTTAAAATCTTACGCATTAGCCCCCGAAATGTTTCGCCATCTACCTGGCGTCCTCAGGGGATCGGGCAGTCTAAAAAGTGTATTTAAGCCTCTACATGTGTAGGGTATATATGTAAAGTGAGACCGCTCAATGTTAGACTCGCTAGCTCGCGCTGAAATCCGAGCGCTATGTGACGTCACTGAACTAGGTTACGGGTATCTAGGAGGGTCCAAAAAGCTCCAACGCATTTCAGATAATCGTTATCCTTCGTCAGGGATGTAGACTGTTTCTCCTAGTATTCCCTATATTCCCATTTTTAACCCTTGCTTCTCTCTCATACGTTTCGCCTTTATTCAAATGCAAATAATTCAATCTCTTAGTTTAACCCTTTTGGTGCTAATGTGTTCATATAAAAAATCCAACGTGTCTCCACATTTTTTTTAATAAAATCTCCTCCTCCTCCTTTATCTCCCTTAACTATTTCTATTCCACTAAATTGAGTTCCCTCACTTAAACCCGCATGTCGGCATAAGGGTCCATTCACACGTCTGTAATTTGGGTCCGCATCCGTTCCGCAATTTCATCTCCACTACAAATAGGAAAAAGAGGCTACAATTTGCACGAGCTCACCAAAATTGGACTGTTGAAGACTGGAAAAATGTTGCCTGGTCTGATGAGTCTCGATTTCTGTTGAGACATTCAAATGGTAGAGTCTGAATTTGGCGTAAACAGAATGAGAACATGTATCCATCATGCCTTGTTACCACTGTGCAGGCTGGTGGTGGTGGTGGAATGGTGTGGGGGATGTTTTCTGGGCACACTTTAGGCCCCTTAGTGCCAATTGGCCATCGTTTAAATGCCACGCGCTACCTGAGCATTGTTTCTGACCATGTCCATCCCTTCATGACCACCATGTACCCATCCTCTGATGGCTACTTCCAGCAGGATAATGCACCATGTCACAAAGCTCGAATCATTTCAAATTGGTTTCTTGAACATGACAATGAGTTCACTGTACTAAAATGGCCCCCACAGTCACCAGATCTCAACCCAATAGAGCATCTTTGGGATGTGGTGGAACGGGAGCTTCGTGCCCTGGATGTGCATCCCTCAAATCTCCATCAACTGCAAGATGCTATCCTATCAATATGGGCCAACATTTCTAAAGAATGCTATCAGCACCTTGTTGAATCAATGCCACGTAGAATTAAGGCAGTTCTGAAGGCAAGAGGGGGTCCAACACCGTATTAGTATGGTGCTCCTAATAATTCTTTAGGTGAGTGTATATATCTTATTACATGGACAAGGTACAGAGTAAATAACATGTGATATCGTCTCTTATATCATGCACAACACCTCGACTCTTACATCAAGTGTACGATAAAGAATTGAATAAAAATGAATTTTATTTGGAATTTACAACAACAAGGGAGATTTATTTTTTTGACTTAACTACTTATATAGAGAAGGATAAAATATGTACAAGGACATATAACAAACCCACAGATGTGAATAGTTTTATTTCACGTTGTCATCTCCCCCAGTGGTGGGAAAATGTACCTAAGAGCCAATTCGTGCGAATAAAAAGAAACTGTACAAAAAGGGAGGATTATAAGAAAGAAGCAGAGGAACTACAACATAAATTTGAATCAAAAGTTTACAGTAGGGATAGATAAATAGAACAAAAAACAATAATAGCTGAATTAGAAAGACAGGAATTAATTAAGAACAAAAGATGTGAGAATGAAAATGGAGAGAAGAATGATGGGGAACAAATTGAAATACCGCCTATTATTACACAATATAACGGTCAGACTAAAATGTTTAAAAACATTATCAAAAAACACTGGGACATTTTGAAAGAGGATAAAATAGTAGGTGATTATATCCCCAAGTTCCCCAAATGTATATATAGGAAGGCTAGAAATGTGGGGAATATGGTGGCACCAACAAATAAATGCATAAATATACAGGTGAATAATACAAATAAAAAAGCAACCATTAAAAGTTTTTTTTTCCATGTGGAACATGTGGGGGTATGCAAAAGGTTTAAAATTACAAAAAAATCTGGAAAAAATACAGAAGTAAAAAATACAGATGGCTAATTTTTCACAAATTACATAGGGCTGCCTATCCCACTCTATATACAAGTACCCGCATACAAAAGGAGATAGGTAAGTGCAGAAAAGTAACAGCAAAGTTCAAACAGGTACATATATACATATTTGGATTGATTCTGTGAATGCACGTTTACCTCTGGTAGGGAGTGTGGGGTATTGTCACGCGGAACCTTATTATTGATATTATTTAAGAAATATGTTCTATTGTTTAAAAAAAAAACATTTAAAGATTTTATTTATTTATTTTAAATTACAGTACATCTGATGCTGTGATTCATTACTATATTTCTCCCTAGGTTTTGCGTTATGTTTTATTAGGGCATCCTGCATGAGCTTAAAAAATGTACTGTGTCCCAGGGATAAAATATGAGGGGCATTTAACAACTCTTTTATTTCTGTCACTTTTAAAGGGTTTATCCTATGACTAATGTAAAAAATTAAAATCAGACACCACATAGTACATGGCAATCTCTTTCCAACAAAGCTAGAACCAGCTCTGTACCTCACATGGATCCAGAGATCTCCACATTCATTGCTCTGCTAGATTTATATCAAGCGGACAGCTCAAGGGGAGTGTCTTGTCTGCTGCAGCTCAGGAGGCGTGTCCATGCTCTCCCTATCACAGCTCAGGAGGCAGTTGAAGGATGAAACTGAGCATGTGCGGCCATCTCAGTGAGCAGGTCAAAGAAATAAGAAAAAAGCAAACAGCAGGTGGCGCTATACAGATAAATTTTATTGAATAACTCAGTGGCTATGCTATATTTTTAATTACATGCAATTACAAAAATATTTAGATCCAGGTGCTAATTTGAAAAATGTAGAATTTTTTTTGTGGGACAACCCCTTTAAGTCTGCCTTTTGGTTTTCTTGTGCTGCACGGCTTTTATAATTTTGGCGCATGTGTAATGTGGTTTTGCCTTTTTAAGTGATTGTGCGCCAGAGGGTTTGGAAATTTTTCGCGACTTCCTCGCATCGTTCTGTTTTAGTATACGTCCACCCGGGATGTATTGTAATTCACTGTTGGAAAATCCACCGCATATTTTGCTATGGATCCCATGTGGACGCATCCATACAGGATCAGGCTGAATGAATACAAATTAATAGCAAAATATACATTCAAATCCCATAGAGAGTGTTCTAATAGTAAGGCTGGGGCTACACAATGGCCTGGATGTGGGCTGGATTTCTGGAGATTGTTGGGTTGCGAGTCGCAATGTGTCCCCATTCTCTTGCACTATGCTGCAATGTACAGTACAGTTGTGTTGCAAAAACTGTGCCGCTGTTTAGCCTCCGTCTTAAATTGGGTCAGCTAGGCTCTCATAAATTCATTAGTATGTTTCTTGTGGTGATCTGCATTTTGAATGATTTTTATCCTTGTGTTTATTCCACTTCAGTGCTTTGAAATGACTGAAACCTGAGCCCTCGTCCTCTCTAGGGCAGCTGCAGCCTTTGCCGTATCATCGAAATAAATGGCGTTCAGAGGCGGCAAACTATTATTAACAAGTCCAATTTCTCCGGCAGGATTACAAGTCTGTGCTGTAATACCGAGACAACACATCTAAGCTGAGGCTTTCTCTATATTTAGCACCTCTTACCAACGAGAATGGGTTAACTTGTTTTTTGGGAATAAAATGTAAGGGCCTGGGAGAGCTTGTAAGGTTTCCAGCTATTGCTCTTTATAGAAGGGGTTTGCATTGCTAAAATACAATGTAGGAGGAACCTAAAAGATATAGAAGAGACTGACTAAAACTAAAATGCACACGTTAAATATTTAATTCCATGTTCTGCATTAGGGAATTACATATACAGCATTAGAATACCTCCGACTATGGCTTTGTACACATGAACGTATGAAAAGCTGGTATGATACGGGATGCGCATACGGTAAAGTCCTCCATGGTCATGTATTTTTGACAGTATGAGTTGAATATAGTGTTCTTAATGGTACTGTATGAGTTCTTTGTACTTGTGTATGAAATCCATATGGTGTTGTATACGGGTACGGTATGAGTTTAGGTGTTTACATATGAGTTTTTTATGGTTTTAGTTAAGGGTACAGTATCCCTTCTGCAGTTCCCTGTACTTGAATATGGGTTTCATATGCTATAGTGCAATATGGGTTTGTTGTACTTCCATATGCTGTTTCATATGGATACTATATACATTTCATATACTTCAGTACACGTTCTATATGGTTTAACTCATGGGTACAGGGTATTGTCTACAGTTCCCTCTACTTACATAAGGGACCCAATGATTTGAATTTCTTGTAATTCCATATGACTTCCATATAGTGGTTCATACGGGTACTGTGTGAGTTTCATTTACTTCCATACAAGTTCTATATGCTTTTACTTACAGTATCCAGTCTACAATTCCCTGTAGTTACATAGGGGTTCCATATGCTCTTGCTATGGTACGGTATGATTTGAGTTCCTTGTACTTCCTATGACTTCCATATGCTGGGTCATATGGGTACTGTATGAGTCTCATGTACGGTATTTCCATACAAGTTCTATATGGTTTTACTTACAGGTACAGTATCCAGTCTAAAGTTCCTTGAATTTATGTAGGGTCTCTATATATTCTCTTGCTATGCTATGATTTGAGTCCATTGTAATTCCATATGGATTTCATATGGTGTTTCATACAGGTATTGTATGAGTTTTATGTAGTTCTGTATGATTTGGGGGGTACTATCTCTTCTTGAGAAGAGAGCACCTTAATTGGCATGAGGAGACTTATAGGCCATACAGGCTATAAGCTCTTAACAAGCTCTGCCTCTGATGCCACCAGATTTAAGGCAGATATCTTGTAAGTCAATGTTTGACCCTTTAAATAGGCCTTGAGACATGACTCGGATAATAAATAAGCCAGCATCTCATCTGCAGACAGAATTTTTTCGGGCTGATTGCCTCTCACCTGTGCACAACAGAGATTACTGGCTTAACTGGGTTCTGTATGATTTACATACAGTTACAGTACTACAGTTCTACAATCTACAGTTCCCTATACTTACATAGGGGTTCCATATGTTATAGATGATGTTCCATGGTTTATTCCTTCTTCAAAACCAGTCTGTCTTACCAGAAATGTAGGGAAGAAAATGGGTACTCCTATGGAGACTTTTACATAGATGTGTTTTAGTATCCATTGGCTTCCATGGGAAAAAATGCCATCCATACTTTTTCTTCAGGCTGCAGAATTTGTAAAAAAAACTCCTCCTTACAAAAATTTCTTAGCACATGGAGGTACAGAAACTCCCCTAAAATGGCATTACTGCCATATACCATTATATGGATCCATACACCTTGCTTCCTGTACAAAGCCATTATACATTAGTGTGCATCAGACCTTTCACAATTGTCATCAATCATTCAACACTGTTTTATAACAGGAAAATGTATTTCTCCCTTTTGGAAGTTTACAATTATACATTAATTAAATCTAATTCGTATTAAAGGATTTGTCAAGGGTGTCAAATAATAAAATAAAGTCATATCCACCATACAGATCTCCTTCTGCTCCTATTCAGACGCTTCCCGGTCCGATAGATCGATCAGTAAATCACTGGCCACAGTGGTGACCTGCGCTACCATTGACTAAATGGTCATGTCCAGACTGATGGTGTTTCGAGAGGCTTCAGGTGACCGGGAAGTGTTGGAACTGGAGAGGTATTTTTGAGAACTGGGCAGACAACCCGTTGAAAAAAAATTTTGTTTGAGAATATCGGCAGAAGATGTTCTCTTCCAATCTTTTCTAGGACTGAAAACAAAGAGCGGTCAGGGAAAACTGCTAGGCTGATGATGTTTGACTTGAAAGCACATGTCTATCTAGGCACTGGTAGTTCTCAGACACAAAAAAACACACTAAAAATTATTTTACTTTGTCTTGTCATAGTAACCCGTAATTCACGTATGTTCATGCTATCCTCATGGTCCACATTTTTTCCCTAGCATCTTCTTTGGCCACTTTAAGCTCATCTCATCATGACAACTGCTAATAAGAGAGCAAAAGGCAGTTCTCTATTTGGCCACGTACAAAACTTACTTTTTTGTTTGTTTTATTCTAGAAATCTGTTAGTATTTTCCATGCATATATGACATTTAACGTTTCCTTTTTGTTTGCAGATTGACTTGGAACCAGAAGGAAAGGTATATGTGGTGATAGATCTCTCTGGCTCTTCAGGTGAAGGTAAGAACATTCTCAATCATTTCAGTAAATCTCTAGGAAAGTAAAACTGCCCATATACATAAGATAATTGTCAACCAAAATGGCCAATTTTACACAAATTATACACAAACGATCACTCCCCATGGCCAGCGGCAGGCTATTGACTGCCAAAAATAGGATCTGCCAGGTTGGATTTCTTCAGCCATGGTTGACTGAAAATACAAATGTGATGATTGTTGCATGATTGTTCAAATTAAGCCATGTTGGTTTATTCTTTTTACTTGCTGATCTGCCAGTTTAGTCTGACATGCTACTGGTGCGATTGTTTGTATGAGATTAGAATCTTAGCAAGAATTTCTTTTTAATGTGTTGTCTCATAAAGACAACCTGTTTACAATTCGCGGTCAGCTTCTCTGACCCCTGCCTGGATGCACATGGACAAGACAGTGCAAGACATTCTTGTACATTATCTTTGGGGGGACCCAGGGGTGGACTGGCCATAGACCCTACAGGGAATTTTTCTGGTGGGCCGATGCTCTGAGGCCCACCCAAGCCCTCCACATGCCTACTAACTGGGTACATAATTAATGCTAAAAGCATCAGGTACTTATTCACCCGGCCAATGGCCGCATGTGTCCTCCTGAACGCAACTATATCCCTGTCCTCAGGATAGTTCAATGCTGTGGTGAAGGCGGCAGTACTTTGTGCTGCACTGTGGTATTTGCATCTGCAGAGGCAGTATTTTCTGACGCACTGTGCTATTTGGTTCTGCTGAAGCTTTTTTTTTGTGCCGCACTACAGTATTGCAGGCCCCTCCTATTTGTGTTGGTCCGTCTTCTGTCAAGTGAGCAAAATGAGGCCTCAAGTTCCCAGTCCGCCCATGGGGGGACCACACTATTATGACCACTTGCGCTTACAGAGTACATGGACAGGAATTATCTTCATGAGACAGCTTCTATCACACATCACCATTGGTGTTATTAGTAGAATTTTCTTTTTTTTTAATTTGTATTTATATCTGATTTAAAATTAACACCTTTTGGATTTCTCCAAAAGCCATGGACACCTTCGCAACCAACATATTTTTATCACTCCCGTGCATGTAAAATACAAATTAAAGAAACTTTGCAAATAGCCTTGATTAGAAATAATATCTAATTTACGTCTACCTTTACGTCTCCATGGTTACAGACTACAAATACAACCTGTGTAGTCTGACTCTGCAGTCATTCTTCCATCCATAGGTCCTCTACTCCTTGCTACCGTACATATGGCATGTTAAAATGGAGTAGAGGACGGATGGAAAGAAGTATGGCTGCAGGATCGGAGTGCACAAGTCTTGTAGTCTATAACCGTGGAGAAACATAGGTCTGGAGAGGAGCTGCTGACAGGCGATAAGACTTTTCAGGACTATTTGAAGCGTTGGGGTGTGTGTTAACAGAGGAATAACATGGTTACAAATGTGAACATGACCTTTAAGATGCATGAAAGTATAATTATGCCCTGACCTCATAAAGCTGATAAACCTTTTTGGTAAAGTAGAATTTCCATTTAAAATTTGGGGCCACTGGAATTTTTGTCCCTGTTCCTCATGCTAATTATTTTTGAGGTATTTGTTTTGGCGATTCCTTATAGTTCCTGATTTGGATGTTAGTGGTGTAACACATAATTAGAAAAGCAATTGTTATGTAATGTGGTTGATTCACAGCCTCCATCTGCTGCGGTACAAGTGTTTGTGCCAGCTCTTTGGCTTGCTTATACGGGTGTGCGGTGCGCTCTGCACGTCTCTCCCAGCCTTTGGTGGGATTTTTTACACCCTTGTTTAATACTCTGCAAAGTTGTTAACGAATAGTTAACAGTAATCTCCACTCACATCAATGGGCTTTGCTTTGCTGACTTTGACAGCGAGTGTTTATGGACTTTGCTTCCTTGCCCATTTTCGCAGCTTCATGTCAGGAGGATGCTGAATAATTCCTGCTGTTTCTAGGTCCAGCTGACAGTGCTAAGCCTCTCCGTGCTTTTCTAGATAGTGTTAGAAAAGCACAACCCTAAACCATTGGCGAAATTCCAGATTTGGTTCTTCAAAGTTTTTAATGGGAGGTATTTGTAACCGTAAGAAGCCAGATGACTATTGCTTAGATTATGGACCCTTTAACCCATGTTATACAGAATATTCTAGATCAGTGTTCCTCAACTCCAGTCCTCAGGGCCCACCCGCCGGTCATGATCTCAGAATATCCCACATAACTGTGGTAAGTCCTGATGCACCGACACTAATTGTATCACCTGCTCAATACTAAGGAAATCCTGAAAACACGACTGGTAGGTGGGTGCTGAGGACTGGAGTTGAGAACACTGGTCTAGATGATGAAAATTGTTTATTAATTTGTGTACAAGCTAAGGGCTGGCTGAAGAAGATTCCGCCATAAATGGAGTTATCTCTTGAAGGCAACCATTGCATGCCCAATTAGATCATATGGAGATTATAGAAAGGATACACCACATGGGATCCCTCTCGTTGAGCCACTGTCGTTCTGGTGGATTTGAGCCATCTTTGTATTACAAGGACTGCCATTCATCTCAATGCCCACCATGTAATGCCTACCATCTCAATGCCCACCAGTTTTCTCATTGCTTAAAGGGATTGGCCACCATTTTGGGAGGATTTTGGCAAAGTCCCCACCTGAACAAGCCTTCAAAGGGAAGCATACTTACCTGCTCCCCACCACTGGGTCCTGGCTCCTTTGCTGCCTTGCTCGGGTCCCCTGCTGTCAACATCCACTTAGACAACGCTGCAGCCAATCGCTGCACGCAGCGGTGACCTGCTCCTTTTGCGTTACATGACCAATCGACGTGATGCAAGGGTCACTGCAGCGATTGGCTGTAACGGTGTCAAAGCGGATGTTAACAGTGGGAGACCCGAGCGAGGCAGCTGACGTCAGTGAGAGAAGGATTCGGGACACAGAGTTGGGAAGGAGGAGAGTATGCCTTCCTTTGAAGGTCTACCTAGGAAGGCTGGAGTGGAGGGGGGAAGCGGAATTCCCAAACGTGACCAACCCATTATAAAACTAGGAATGTTAAGAGCAAGGGCTCATGCACATGAACATATATTTTTTTCAGTTTCTGTTCCGTTTTTTTACAGGTCCGTATGCGGAACAATTAATTTCAATTGGGCTTAAAAAAAATGGAAATGACTCCGTGAGCATTCCGTGTCTGTATGTCTGCATGTCCGTTCTTCAAAAAAAATAGAACATGTCCTATTTTTGTCTGTCTTGCGGCCCAGGACAGGCATTGTTCCAATTGGATCCGCAAAAAGACTAATGCAACAAGGAAGTTACACAGACGTCATCCGTTTTTTTAGGGATCCATGGGCTCATGCACGTGACCGTATGTATTTTGCAGTCCGCAAAACACAGATCCACAAAAAAAAAAACTATTGCATCAATTTTTTTGGGCGGATCCATTGTAACAATGCCTGTCCTTGTCCACAAAACAGACAAGACAATAGGACATCTATTTTTTGCGGAACAGACATGTGGACATACGGAAATGGAATGCAGTTTTTTTTTTGTGGACCTATTAAAATGAATGGTTCCGCATACGGACCTGTAAAAAAAACTGAACAGAAATTGAAAAAAATATGTTTGTGTGCATGAGCCCTAAGGCTAATAATGGTCCAGGGAAGAGATTTCCACAAAAAGGGTGCAACACTGGAGAAGTCTTGTAGATGGGAGTGACAGGACATTCATTTATCTTCATTACCTGCAGTGATATGAAAAAGCAGAGAAGACAATGGGGCACATTTATTAATATTGTGTAAAAAAAAAGTGGTGTGCATAGTTAGATAGAGGAACTTGTCTAACATGTCCATCAGGATGTGTCATATCTAACAACCTCTTAGTTGGCTTACTTTTTAGACCAGTATTTTGTGTCAAGAATTGTGGCACACTACATGATTGAATTTGGTGAATTTTAAGACTCCATTCTTCCTCGCACCCAATTCAGCAAAGTATATAGTAAGGCACAAAATGTGTCTAAAACATGTAACAAATCTAGCGCATAAGCATGTACTCAAATATTTTTGCATATTTGCCATAAATAATCTGTCCGAGACTAAGCTCTGCTACATCTGTAACTAAATTCCCAATGCTGAGCGATCACAGTAATTTCAGACTTGTTATTTGATGTTGACTCATCAAAATGTAAACTTTAAACAGGTCGTTGACTCTTCAAACATTATTATGTGCGTGGCTTAATTTGTGATTTCTTCTGCCCAGAACTCCTCTTAAAGGAACACTAAGGCCCCTTTCACACGGGGGCGAGTATTCCGCGCGGATGCGATGCGAGAGGTGAAAGCATTGCGCCCGCACTGAATACCGACCCATTCATTTCTATGGGGCTGTTCACATGAGCGTTGCGTGAAAATCGCAGCATGCTCTATTTCACGCAACGCAGGCCCCATAGAAGTGAATGGGGTTGCGTGAAAATCGCAAGCATCCGCAAGCAAGTGCGTATGCGGTGCGATTTTCACGCACGGTTACTAGGAGACAATCGGGATGGAGACCCGATCTGTATTATTTTCCCTTATAACATGGTTATAAGGGGAAATAATAGCATTCTGAATACAAAATGCATAGTACAATAGGGCTGGAGGCGTTAAAAAAATAATAATAATTATTTAACTCACCTTAGTCCACTTGTTCGCGTAGCCCGGCATCTCCTTCTGTCTCCTTTGCTGAACAGGACCTGGGGTGAGCATTAATTACATGAACAGGACCTGGGGTGAGCATTAATTACATGAACAGGACCTGTGATGATGTCACTCCGGTCATCACATGATCCATCACCATGGTAAAAGATCATGTGATGACCGGAGTGACGTCACCACAGGTCCTGTTCATGTAATTAATGCTCACCCCAGGTCCTGTTCAGCAAAGGAGACAGAAGGAGATGCCGGGCTACGCGAACAAGTGGACTAAGGTGAGTTAAAATTTTATTTTCATTTTTTAACCCCTCCAGCACTGTTTGACTATGCATTCTGTATTCAGAATGCTATTATTTTCCCTTATAACCATGTTATAAGGGAAAATAATACAATCTACAGAACACCGATCCCAGACCCGAACTTCTGTGAAAAAGTTCAGGTTTGGGTACCAAACATGCGCGATTTTTTTCACGCGAGTGCAAAACGCATTACAATGTTTTGCACTTGTGCAGAAAAATTGCGGGTGTTCCCGTAACGCACCCGCACATTTTCCCGCAACGCCCGTGTGAAAGGGGCCTAAACCTAGAAATAAATGCTAAATGTTAGCAAGAAATATAGTCGCCCTCGCTGTTTGTCAGTCTGCAGTATTTTCTCCATGGTCCAAACAGTCTTGTAGAAATCCTGCAGAGAATACAGGGGTTAACCTCCTGCTGATCTACCCTATCTTTGGCCAAATGCTAGCTGAAGGGATGAGGCTTAGCCAAGGAGTGTTAGGCTTAGCAATCTTTTTGTTCCACTGCAGACAGGACTCGGGAGGGAGGCTCCTGCTTCAGCCACTTCACTTACAGCTTGTCAAAGGACTGTGAGGAGGAGCAGGGTGGGCATGGATGATAAGGTCCTGGGACACAGAGAAAAGATTCCTTTATATATTTCACAGTTTTAACGGTAATATTAGACAAAATTAAACCAAAGAAATTGAGGAAATGAAGGGACAATGCTGGGAGATTTCTTTTTTAAAAATTTTGTGCATATTGTGTTTAGTGTCCCTTTAATTGACTACGTGCAACTCCTGAAGTTTATGGTTTGCGCATTCTTTCTTGTACCTCTAAGGCTACTTTCACACTTGCAGCAGCAGCGTCCGGCAGGCTGTTCTGGTGGGGGAACAGCCTGCCGGATCCTTGCCCACCGCGCCGCCTGAAGTCCGCTCCGGTTCCATTCACTATAATGGGCTGGGCCGGAGGTCCTGTCGCAGCAGGGCAAACAAGCCGAGAGGAGGCTGGACCGAAAGCACAGCATGCTGTAGTTTCTGTCCGGCCACCTCTCGGCATGTTTGCCGTGCTGCAGCCGGACCTCCGGCCCAGCCCATTATAGTGAATGGAACCGGAGCGGACTTCCGGTGGCATGATGGGGTTGCGTTAGCACGGATCTGGCAGGCTGTTCCCCCGCCGGAACAGCCTGCTGGAAAAGGCCACGACAAGTGTGAAATTAGCCTAAATCAAGCAACACAGCTTCCAAATCTGATGGAATAGTAAAGCTGTATTTATCACGTAAGCCAGCTGATGAATTGTGAGAGGGAAGCCATCTATCCCTATCCTAACCATACTCCTAAGTTACATTTGGAGATTCATGAAGTCACAGGATGGCACGTCATCAGTCCTGATTCTTGTCCTGAACTCAAAAACCTTTTGAGCATCTCGAATTTTGACTTCTTACGCTTGAAAATATGTATATGAATTAAAAGCAGGGCTAGGTTTGAAAAATATCATAATGCCATAAAAAGAAAATCTTAATATTCTGAATCCATGTCAAGTGTTCTTGAGTCTTGACCTATTACTTGTATATCATGTGGGCTATTAATTATGCCCTGTCTAAGCTCTCTCTGATCTGCCAAGATCCCCCAGCTCGCTGCCACAGTAAAAATACACAACATGTCTAAAAGCATTTCTGTCATAGATCAGCCACCTGCAGCCATTCTGCCCGCAGCCAAGGTGCTATAAGGACAAAACATGTAGGAAAGTTTCCATCTACATTAACAATGATGATTAGAAAAGTTTGCAGGGTTGATTTGCTGAGTGCATCCTAATGGCCGGGGAATCATGACCAAATTAGGGAATCGGCAAAACTCGAATTAGGCTAAAAAGGTTAGCCCGTTTCTTGTCTCATGTAAAAATTATTCATAATATTTTCTGTTTTGACATGAAAATGAATATCCTTTTGCTGATTAAATTCTTAATATATAATTTGATAGCTGTCTGAGCTCTGTTTTCCTGATATCGAGCTCCAAATCCACTGCATTGTCACAGATTAAAAACTAGAGGGGGGACAAATCCAATTTTTTTTAAAATCCGAATCCGAAAAGGTTCTCGAATCTTTTGAATCTCGAATCCTGCACATAAGAATTGTGTGAACGGTGTAAGAAACAAAGTGATCCAAACACTTATGGGGGGATCTGTGGATGACACTGCTATGGGGGGATCTGTGGATGACACTGCTATGGGGGGATCTGTGGATGGTACTGCTATGGGGGGATCTGTGGATGGCACTGCTATGGGGGGATCTGTGGATGGCACTGTTATGGGGGGATCTGTGGATGGCACTGTTATGGGGGATCTGTGGATGGCACTGTTATGGGGGATCTGTGGATGGCACTGTTATGGGGGGATCTGTGGATGGTACTGTTATGGGGGGATCTGTGGATGGCACTGTTATGAGGGGGATCTGTTGATTGCATTGTTATGGGGGGGATCTGTGGATGGCACTGTTATGGGGGGATCTGTGGATAGCACTGTTATGGGGGGGATCTGTGGATGACACTGTTATGGGGGATCTGTGGATGGCACTGTTATGGGGGGATCTGTGGATGATGCATTGTTATGGGGGGATCTGTGGATGGCACTGTTATGGGGGGATCTGTGGATGACACTGTTATGGGAGGAATCTGTGGATGGCACTGTTATGGGAGGAATCTGTGGATGGCACTGTTATGGGAGGAATCTGTGGATGGCACTGTTATGGGAGGAATCTGTGGATGGCACTGTTATGGGAGGAATCTGTGGATGGCACTGTTATGGGGGGAATCTGTGGATGCCACTGTTATGAGGGGGGATCTGTGGATGGCACTGTTATGGGGGATTTCTGGATGACACTGTTATGGGGGATTTCTGGATGGCACTGTTATGGGGGATTTCTGGATGGCACTGTTATGGGGGATTACTGGATGGCACTGTTATGGGGGATTTCTGGATGGCACTGTTATGGGGGATTTCTGGATGGCACTGTTATGGGGGATTTCTGGATGGCACTGTTATGGGGGATTTCTGGATGGCACTGTTATGGGGGATCTCTGGATGGCACTGTTATAGGGGATCTCTGGATGGCACTGTTATGGGGGATCTCTGGATGGCACTGTTATGGGGGATCTCTGGATGGCACTGTGATGGGGGATTTTGGATGGCACTGTGATGGGGGAACTCTGGGTGGCACTGTGATGGGGGATCTCTGGATGGCACTGTGATGGGGGATCTCTGGATGGCACTGTGATGGGAGATCTCTGGATGGCACTGTGATGGGGGATCTCTGGATGGCACTGTGATGGGGGATCTCTGGATGGCACTGTGATGGGGGATCTCTGGATGGCACTGTGATGGGGGGGATCTGTGGATGACACATATATAGCATCTTATGCTATGTGCCATCCACAGATCGCCCCCCATAACAGTGTCCCTGCAGTGTGAATGACCCCCAATACAGGGGCTGGGGACCGGCATCTGGATTAGGAATGACAGCGGGGACCGGTGCAGTCCCTGTATTCAAATGCACCGGCCCCGCCCACTGTAGTATAATCTTATGATCTAACCTGCATTGTTAAGATATAATAATCCATCTGTATTACTTACATTACAACATTAAGTTCCAGGTTAGATCATAAGAATATACAAACCGGATTCCCAAAAAGTTGGGACACTAAACAAATTGTGAATAAAAACTGAATGCAATGACGTGGAGATGGCAAATGTCAATATTTTATTTGTAATAGAACGTAGATGACAGATCAAACGTTTAATCCGAGTAAATGTATCATTTTAAAGGAAAAATACGTTGATTCAAATTTTCACGGTGTCAACAAATCCCCCAAAAGTTGGGACAAGTAGCAATAAGAGGCTGGAAAAAGTAATTGGCAACATGATTGGGTATAAAAAGAGCTTCTCAGAGTGGCAGTGTCTCTCAGAAGCCAAGATGGGTAGAGGATCACCAATTCCCACAATGTTGCGCAGAAAGATAGTGGAGCAATATCAGAAAGGTGTTACCCAGCGAAAAATTGCAAAGACTTTGCATCTATCATCATCAACTGTGCATAACATCATCCGAAGATTCAGAGAATCTGGACCAATCTCTGTGCGTAAGGGTCAAGGCCGTAAAACCATACTGGATGCCCCGTGATCTCCGGGCCCTTAAACGACACTGCACCACAAACAGGAATGCTACTGTAAAGGAAATCACAGAATGGGCTCAGGAATACTTCCAGAAACCATTGTCAGTGAACACAATCCACCGTGCCACCCGCCGTTGCCAGCTGAAACTCTACAGTGCAAAGAAGAAGCCATTTCTAAGCAAGATCCACAAGCTCAGGAGTTTTCATATGCTCCCATCCAGACGTCATCTCTTTCAGGGAAGACCCTGCATTTTTCAACAAGATAATGCCAGACCACATTCTGCATCAATCACAACATCATGGCTGCGTAGGAGAAGGATCCGGGTACTGAAATGGCCAGTCTGCAGTCCAGATCTTTCACCTATAGAGAACATTTGGCGCATCATAAAGAGGAAGGTGCAACAAAGAAGGCCCAAGACGATTGAACAGTTAGAGGCCTTCATTAGAGAAGAATGGGAGAGCATTCCTATTTCTAAACTTGAGAAACTGGTCTCCTCGGCCCCCAGACGTCTGTTGAGTGTTGTAAGAAGAAGGGGAGATGCCACACAGTGGTGAAAATGGCCTTGTCCCAACTTTTTGGGGATTTGTTGACACCATGAAATTCTGATTCTACATATTTTTCCCTTAAAATGGTACATTTTCTCAGTTTAAACTTTTGTTCCGTGATTTATGTTCTATTCTGAATAAAATATTAGAAGTTGGCACCTCCACATCATTGCATTCAGTTTTTATTCACGATTTGTATAGTGTCCCAACTTTTTGGGAATCCGGTTTGTACTACAGTGAGCGGGGCCGGTGCATTAGAATACAGGGACTGCACCGGTCCCTGCTGTCATGGATTCGTCGGATTCAAATTTAGTAAATTAGGTCAGGATTAGAGTCCAACAAGATTCGAGGGATTCGTGGATTGGACGGATTCGTCGTCCCACCTCTATTAAAAACATTTCTAACTGCCTGCAGTCACCATTTAGGAGATTAGCACAAATGGTTTAGGCTGGTTTCACACGGGCGTGACGGATTTGATCCGGATGCGTTCAGGGTGCGTTCAGTGAAAATGCTGCGATTTTGGCACTAAAACAAGTCAGTTTTGTCTGCGATTGCGTTTAGTTGTTCAGTTTTTTCCGCGCGGGTGCAATGCGTTTTGATGCGTTTTTCACGCGCGTGATAAAAAACTGAATGTTTACAAACAACATCTCTTAGCAACCATCAGTGAAAAACGCATCGCACCCGCACTTGCTTGCGGATGCAATGCGTTTTTCACGCAGCCCCATTCACTTCTATGGGGCCTGTCCTGCGTTACAAACGCAGAATATAGAACATGCTGCGATTTCAAAGCATTGCAGAAGTGATGCGTGAAAAAAAACGCTCATGTACACAGCCCCATTGAAATGAATGGGTCAGGATTCAGTGCGGGTGCTATGCGTTCACGTCACGCACTGCACCCGCGCGGAAATCACGCTCGTGTGAAAGGGACCTTATACATTTAACTCAGTAATAAACTCCCAAGCTCCCGCTGATCTTTAAATGCGTTTTCTGTCACTTAGGCCTCCTGCACACGACTGTATGGTTTTGCGGTCCGTTTTAAACGGATCAGTTTTTCAATTTTTTTTGTTTCAGTAGTGTTTCCGTTCCGCTTCCGTTCCGTTTTGCCGTTCCATTTTTCCGTTTGGTTTCTGTTTGTGATCCGTTTTTTTGCGGATCGCAAACGGAAATGGAAGCATACAATAATGTTTAAACAGTAAGGCTCCATTCACACGTCCGCAGAATGTGTCCGCATCCGTTCCGCAATTTTGCGAAAGGGGTGCGGACCCATTCATTCTCTGTGTGGACGGAATGGATTCGGACAGCACACAGTGTGCTGTCTGCATCCGCAATTGTGTAATGCGTCCCCGATCTTCAGGTCCGCAGCTCCGCAAAAGATAGAACATGTCCTATTCTTGTCCGCAGCTTGCGGACAAGAATAGGCATTTCTATGGGAGTGCCGGGCTGGTGTGTTGCGGACCCGCAATTTGCGGGTCCGCAACACATTAGAGACGTGTGAATGGAGCCTAAGTACATTAAAAAATTGGGCTGGGCATAACATTTTCAATAGATGGTTCCGTATGCATTCAGTTTTTTTTGGGCGGAACTATTGACTTGAATGGAGCCACGGAACATGATTTGCGGGCAATAATAGGACATGTTCTATCTTTGAACGGAACTGAAATACGGAAACAGAATGCATACGGAGTACCTTCCGTTGTTTTTGTGGACCCATTGAAGTGAATGGTTCTGCATACGGACCGCAAACGGAACAGAAATGGAAAAAAATACGGTCGTGTGCAGGAGGCCTTAAAGGGATTTTCCGGACTCCTGATATTGATGACTTATCCTCAGGATAGGTCATTAGTATATGATCAGTATGGCCCCTTTCACACGGGCGAGAATTCCGCGCGGATGCGATGCGTGAGTTGAACGCATTGCACCCGCACTGAATACCGACCAATTCATTTCTATGGGGCTGTTCACATGAGCGGTGATTTTCACGCATTACTTGTGCTTTGCGTGAAAATCGCAGCATGCTCTATTTTGTGCATTTTTCACGTAATGCAGGCCCCAATGAAATGAATGGGGTTGCGTGAAAATCGCAAGCATCCGCAAGCAAGTGCGGATGCGGTGCGATTTTCACGCACGGTTGCTAGGAGACGATCGGGATGGAGACCCGATCATTATTATTTTCCCTTATAACATGGTTATAAGGGAAAATAATAGCATTCTGAATATAGAATGCATAGTAAAATAGCGCTGGAGGGGTTAAAAGTCGCGCTGCCTGGCATCTCGTCTGTCTCCTTTGCTGAACAGGACCTGTGGTGACGTCACTCCAGTCATTACATGTTCCATCACATGATCTTTTACCATGGTGATGGATCATGTGATGACCAAAGGGACATCACCACAGGTCCTGTTCCTGCAATGAATGCTCACCACAGGTCCTGTTCAGCAAAGGAGACAGAAGAGATGCCGGGCTACGCGATCAAGTGGACTAAGGTGAGTTAAATTATATATTTTTTTAAATTAACCCCTCCAGCGCTATTTTACTATGCATTCTGTATTCAGAATGCTATTATTTTCCCTTATAACCATGTTATAAGGGAAAATAATGCAATCTACAGAACACCGATCCCAGACCCGAACTTCTGTGAAGAAGTTCAGGTTTGGGTGCCAAACATGCGCGATTTTTCTCACGCGAGTGCAAAACGCATTACAATGTTTTGCACTCGCGTGGAAAAATCGCGGGTGTTCCCGCAACGCACCCGCACATTTTCCCGCAACGCCCATGTGAAAGAGGCCCAAGGGTCCTACAGTTTGCACTCCCACCGATTAGCTGTTCCCTGCAGCCTCTGACATTGGTACTAGAACTTTGAGTGTAGATGGAAGCAGACAGCTCCATTTAAAATCCTCTATTAGTCAATTCGTAAAATAAAAAAAGAGCAGGATAAATATACCTTTTGTGGATCATTTATTATCAGGAGTAATGTGAATATGAAGTTTTATTCTGCCAGATTCTGCTTCAGCAAGTACACTGGAGGCAGAACTTCACTATGAACTGCGCTCTGTATTCATATATACGCGTGCGTGCGTGCGTATGTGTGTGTATATATATATATATATATATATATATATATATTATATCCACAGATCCTCCATAACAGTGTGTCATTTTTTTTTGTACTAACCTAATTCTTAAAAGACACGATTTCAAGAATTTTCCTTTCTTCTTCGGTACGCTTGAGTATTCAGAAACAATCTGTTTCTAAGGGTGGGTTCACATCTGCGTTATGCCATTCCGTTATAGGTTCCATTTCAAACGGAATGGCCAGATGGAATGCAAAACAGAAACCTTTAAGAGGCATTCCGTTTTGCTCTGTCCTAATAGAAGTTTATGAGAAAGCATAACTGATCCGTCTGGGTCCTGTCAACAGGACTTTGTTTTCCGTCTTGCATAACGGGAACCAGATGGATCCGTTTTGATTCCCATGGACTTTTATGAGGACGGAGAGCAACGGAAAGCCTCTTGCAGAGTCCGCACTGTACGAGAGAGAGATAGCTGTGGCTCTGAAGGGAAAAGTTCCAGAGCACAATGACAGCCCCAGAGCCTTTCTGCTGCCTGACCAACCGTATGCTGCCACAGCGCCAGCCCAGCCTGCAGGACATCAGAGTGGCCTGGGGTCCACATTATAGCACCACTACATTTACTTATTATCAAAAATCATCATACATAACAAAAAAAAAAAAACTCCCTTTAAGCAAAAGCCAGAATATAATAAAAGACTAAAACCTTACATTTATAATAAAACAATTTACTTACAAAAGAAGCTATTCAGTCGTCTGCTGTCTTCCACAGATTCTTTGCCCTCCTTTCTGTCTCTCCTCAGTGCGCAGGCGCACTGTTATGGGGGATCTGTGGATGACGTACTGTTATGGAGGACCTGTGGATGACACACTGTTATGGGGGACCTGTGGATGACACACTGTTTTGGGGGCATGTGTGGATGACACTGTTATGGGGGCATCTGTGGATGACGCACTATTATGGGCATGTGTGGATGACACTATTATGGGGGCATCTGTGGATGACGCACTATTATGGGCATGTGTGGATGACACTATTATGGGGGCATCTGTGGATGACGCACTGTTATGGGCATCTGTGGATGACACTGTTATGGGGCATCTGTGGATTACACACTGTTAAGCGCATCTGTGGATGACACTGTTATGAGGCCTCTGTGGATGACGCACTGTTATTAACAGTGCGTCATCCACAGATCCCCCCATAACAGTATCATCCACAGATCCCCCCCATAGCAGTGTCATCCACAGATCCCCCATAAAAGGTGACATATTCCACACAAATGCCCCATAACAGTATCATCCACAGATCCCCCCCATAGTGTCATCCACAGATCCCCCATAACAGTGTCATATTCCACAGATGCCCCCATAACAGTGGCATCCACAGATATCCCCTTAACAGTCTATTAAGGGGATATCTGTGGATGGCACTGTTATGGGGGCATCTGTGTGGAATCTGACACAGATGCGGGGGGAGGGGGGGAATCTGTGGATGACACTGTTATGGGGGTGGATCTGTGGACGATACTGTTATGAGGGGGATCTGTTAATAACAGTGTGTCATCCACAGATGCCCCATAACAGTGTGTACTACTATCTAATCTAATACTAACTTACTGGGACAGGACTCCAGCTAGGATTCACAGTTTGGGCTGCCTGGGAATGGGCACTGGGCGGGCAGGCAGGCCCTTCAAACATTCAAACTATCCGGCCGGCGGCAGCGTAACGTGACGTCACCACGTCACGCCGCACGCGCCTGCTCCTCCCACTTTATTAATGAAGCAGGCGGAGCAGGCACGTGACGTCTGAGTGAGTGACGTTACGCGGCCGGCTGCCGGGAGACGGAGCACAGGAGCAGTGAGCAGTCCTATACAGTATTGAGTCGAGCAGTCTGAGCAGATGTATGTCTATGAAGCTGTGCTGGGCTGGCAGCCGGGGCTCAAGCGGCAGGCAGGAGTGCAGGAGGCGGAGCACAGGGGTGTGATTAGGGTGTGCCCAGGCACACCCGGCACACCCCGTGCGCACGCCTATGCACAAATGATACGTGTACTGCTGTCCCCAGACGCTACCTAGTGCTGTCAGTTTAACATGGTTAAAACTGCTGACAGATGCCCCATGCCTCCAGTGCCACATCAATGCCATTCCTGCCAGTCCCACACTGATGTATGTGACATCATCATTCACTTTTCTGGCTATGGCAGCACTAAAGCAGGGCCATCAGAAAAGGTGACGTCACCCATCACACTTGGCAGAAGCCTCCACCTAGCAGTGTGTTATTGTAAAGAAAAAAAGGAATTGTTCTGCCCGATCCTGCTCAGGGCAAGAGATAGCATTGGAGCTTGAAATATTCTGTTGCTAAAATCAAGGCGGCTGCCCGGGTGAAATTTGGGGTATGTCCAGGTTCAGCTCAGTCACGCTACTTACGGTTAGGTCCATATATATTTGGACAGAGACAATCTTTTTCAAATTTTCTGTTCTGTACATTACCACAATGGATTTTGAACAAAACAATTCAGATGCAGTTGAGGTTCAGACTTTCAGCTTTAATTCAGTGGGTTGAACAAAATGATTGCATAAAAATGTGAGGAACTAAAGCATTTTTTTAACTCAATCCCTTCATTTCAGGAGCTCAAAAGTAATTGGACAAATTAAATCATTGTAAATAAAATTTTAATTTCTAATACTTGGTTGAAAACCTTTTGTTGGCAATGACTGCCTGAAGTCTTAAACTCATTGACATCACCAGACGCTGTGTTTCCTCTTTTTTAATGCTCTGCCAGGTCTTTACGGCAGCAGTTTTCAGTTGCTGTTTGTTTGTAGGCCTTTCTGTCTGAAGTTTAGTCTTTAACAAGTGAAATGCTCTATTGGGTTCTTGGCCATTTAAGAATATTCCAGGTAATAGAAACTAAATTTGCGTCAGTGTCCAAATATATATGGACCCAACTGTATGTGAGAGTGTCATCTGGAAATCACTAACTATGGAGCGAAATTGAAATTCATCGCTCTGTAGCTGTAACAGTGGCTGCTGTGCGCCGCTGTTCCCATGCTTACCTGTCACGACGAGGGAACACCACACCAAACACAAGAGGGGGGGAGGTATCTGGCCTAGAAGCTAGGGAGAGGAAAAGGTCACCACCTAATGAATCCTTACCCTAGCCCTGACTGCTAACCGAATGAACGGACCTCAGTGGTAGACCGTTCATTCACTGGAACCTAAAGCCCGACTTACTCTGTAATGCCCTGAGATAGTGATGGGACCCAAAGACGACCCGTTCCTTAAAGGGAACCTGTCATGTGGATATTTGATTATAATCTAACTAATTATATACAATCATTAACTACTAAAAAGTGCCTTAGATGTATTCACTTACTGGTGTGACAGATGGTTACCTCATAATATACACACAAAGATGCTGCATGCTAATGAACTAATTTGAGTCCAGCGTGATGTCATTGAGTCCAGCGTATATTTAATTCAGAGCTATAGCCACTCCCCTGCCCAACTGCTGCAGATTTATATGGAAAATGACTGTCATTCAGCAGCAGGTGGGCGGGGAGAGTCAGGAGCTCATAAATATTCATGACTCATCAATATCAGCTGGAGCTTTTCAATACAAGATGTTGGCGGATTGACTGGGTCAATTAAAGAAAGTGACCTAGCATTTTAAAGAGAATCAGTCACTTATTTATGTTGCCCTAAGTTAGGACACCATAAAACTGGTGACAGGTTCCCTTTAAGCAGAAGGAACAGGGTTCTTGACTCAGAGCAGATACCAGAAGGCAGGGGAAACAACACAAAACAAATACAAAGGAATGAGACAGTTAACTCCTGAAGTAGAAGAAAGAGCAGCCACACCAGAGGAGACAACACACACCAGCTCTTTGTCATGGTGGGAAGGATACAAGATACAATAAACACACAAATACCTCAAAACAATCGTCTAGGCCAGAAGCTGGGGATAAAGGTCACCTCCTGACAATTGCCTACCAGCTCTCCCTGGACTTCTGTGCCCACGTTCAGACCCTAAAGGTGGAAATCAACGTCCCCCCGTGCCTAAGGCTGAAGATATCCTAAAGTCCCTGAGATGGTGGAAAGGGGAAAAAAGGCAGCCTGCTTTCTCAGGTCCTTGAGGAGGCAGGTGTCTCTCTAACAGCCTAGACAAAACACAAAAAGGAAACCAAAACCAACGTATCTTGTAGCAGAGCAGAAACAGCAAATCCACCTTTCCACAGAGCAAGATAGAAGCTATAACCCGCACAGGACACTGGGAAGGGGCGTAATTTAAACTAACACAAACGACCCCACCCAGTGCATCTGAAGGGGGGGCGGACACAGCTCAACTCCAAACCCAAAAAAACCCCCAAAAAACGACACACGTGCTGCTAACCTGGCAGACCTCCGCACATAACCTGAGCATGGCATGACACTCTTTCACTTGCAAATGAAGCTATACACCGCAAAGAGTGAAGAGAGTAGCCAGACTTAAATAGTAATGACCACTATCTTGCACGTGACTAGAGGTGTGGTCATTACCATCAACAACAAAGTGAAATTAAAAGAGGCTGTTAGATGACATCACGTGCAGACAGCCTCTCCGACCTTCTAACACCTAGCCTGGGAGTGACCGTGACATTACCGCCGCGTTCCTGGGCGCCATGTTCAGCAGTGATCTGTGGCCAGTGCTTCCCATTCACTGCTGCAGTCCTGGGTTCTGTCTGTGTAGGTACTGTGGTTCTCGGATCCGCTCCACAGTTTCCTCTCAGCTCTGGCTACAGCATGCTTGCTGCTTGTTTCTTGCAGCACTTCCTTAAGGGCGCGCGTCACTTCCTGGGCTTTATGAGTTAGGTCATGTAACCTCACTGACCAATCCTAGCCCTCGTGCTCAAATATAAGTGGCTCAGCCCCCTTCCCTAGATTCCTCAGTGTCAAGGTCCTTTTATCCTGCTAAGGTTCCTGATAACCACTTGTGTTCCTGTGGATTCTGCTACCCGTCTGATCCCTGCCTGTTTGCCTTGCCTGACCTGTACCTATGCCGCCTGCCCTTTTGCCTGTATGACTACGCTTCTGCCTTATCCTTCGGTCCTGCACTGTTACTCCTGGTAACGACCTCGCCTGCTGACATCGCCTGTACTTCTGGTACCTTTCTCCGGTACCTCCTGATCCGCCTGGACCAGCTGCCTCTTGTGCCTATCCTCCTCAAGAGGTAGCGACCTGGTGTTCCCCTCAGGAAAGTTTATCCCCACCATCAGGGGTACTGTGAAGAATTATGGGATTCACTTAGACAACGCGCTTAGAGGAGGTAGGACACATGGCACAGTGGGTTCACAACCGTTGGTTCGTGACATTAGCTAATAAATTCGGCATGATGCTGATTCACATGGACCGTGACTCCCACAAGGGCTCATGTGAAAAGGCACAAGATTGACTGATGAACAAGCATTTGCTTGTTCATGTGCCAATAATAGGGAATATGATCAATAAGGAGCTAAAAGATAGCCTGTTATTGATCATGCAACATGACATTTTCAGGGTTCAGCCACCTTTGGTACTACTGCCGTATTGAAACTAAAACTCCCAATAAATGCAGAGTAGTGAGCCGATGGCAATTATACTTTCACAGCAACTGAAGTGCCCAAGGTTGCTTATCCCCTGTACTGGACAATTAAAACACACACAGTCAAGTAAACAATTTTTTTTTATTCCAGAAAAATATAACAATGTATAGATGTATGTGTGTGTGTGTGTGTGTGTGTGTATGCACTCACCTAAAGAATTATTAGGAACACCTGTTCTATTTTTCATTAATGCGATTATCTAGTCAACCAATCACATGGCAGTTGCTTCAATGCATGTAGGGTTGTGGTCCTGGTTAGTGTTGAGCGCGAATATTCGAATTGCGAATTTTTTTCTCGAATATCGCAATTTCGAGATTTCGCGAATATTTAGAATATCGTTCTATATATTCGCGAATTCGAATATTCGTTTTTTTTTTTTTTATTATTATATTTTTTTCTTTCCCACTTCTCTAAAGTTGTTCTTACCTGTCCTTTGGATTCCTGGCTTCCTGGCTGCTCCAGTCAGTGGCGCTTTCAACTTACTGCTATATTCCATATTAGCTAAATTACAATCTAATCTATATGTGTATTTTACGAAATTTCGCAAATTGCGATGCGAGTAATATAACACGAAATAATCGCATGAAGATTTCAATTTAGCACTGCTATATTCCATATTCTAGCCTAATATGGAATATAGCTGTGCTAAGTTGAAATCTTCATGCGATTATTTCGTGTTATATTACTCGCATCGCAATTTCGACTTTTGCAAATGTTCTTAATATTGCTCTAACTTCGTCTTTTAGAATATTACGAATATTCTAAAAGACGAAGTTAGAGCAATATTACGAAATTTCGTAAAATACACATATAGATTGTAATTTAGCTAATATACTGCTATAATCCCTTTTTTTGCCTCTAATTTTTTTTTTGCCTCTTCTGAACTTAAGTTTTGTAAAATATGTACACTATTAAAAAATATTACTATAGCAGTATATTAGCTTAAATACAATCTATGTGTATTTTACGAAATTTCGTAATATTGCTCTAACTTCGTCTTTTAGAAATTTCGTAATATTCTAAGAGACGAAGTTAGATCAAATCACGAAATTTCGTAAAATACACATATTAGCCTAGCCATAGTCAATTAGCATAGGAACGTTGCCTTATACTATCAAGATAAATAATCGCAATACGCGGAAAAAAAAAATCGTATATTATTCGCGATAATTGGAATAATTACGAATATTCGATTTCGACGAATATAACACGAATATTCATTTGAATATTCGCGAAATATCGCGAAATCGAATATGGCACCTCCCGCTCATCACTAGTCCTGGTCAAGACAATCTCCTGAACTCCAAACTGAATGTCAGAATGGGAAAGAAAGGTGGGTTACAACAGCAGAAGACCCCACCGGGTACCACTCATCTCCACTACAAATAGGAAAAAGAGGCTACAATTTGCACGAGCTCACCAAAATTGGACTGTTGAAGACTGGAAAAATGTTGCCTGGTCTGATGAGTCTCGATTTCTGTTGAGACATTCAAAAGGTAGAGTCCGAATTTGGCGTAAACAGAATGAGAACATGTATCCATCATGCCTTGTTACCACTGTGCAGGCTGGTGGTGGTGGTGTAATGGTGTGGGGGATGTTTTCTGGGCACACTTTAGGCCCCTTAGTGCCAATTGGCCATCGTTTAAATGCCATGCGCTACCTGAGCATTGTTTCTGACCATGTCCATCCCTTCATGACCACCATGTACCCATCCTCTGATGGCTACTTCCAGCAGGATAATGCACCATATCACAAAGCTCGAATCATTTCAAATTGGTTTCTTGAACATGACAATGAGTTCACTGTACTAAAATGGCCCCCACAGTCACCAGATCTCAACCCAATAGAGCATCTTTGGGATGTGGTGGAACGGGAGCTTCGTGCCCTGGATGTGCATCCCTCAAATCTCCAGCAACTGCAAGATGCTATCAATATGGGCCAACATTTCTAAAGAATGCTATCAGCACCTTGTTCAATCAATGCCACGTAGAATTAAGGCAGTTCTGAAGGCAAAAGGGGGTCCAACACCGCATTAGTATGGTGTTCCTAATAATTCTTTAGGTGAGTGTATATATATATATATATATATATATATATATAAATAAATAATGAATGGTGCAGAGGAGCAGGGAAGAGGCGTCTCCCTTACCCGGCCTGTAGCACTAGGCCTGTAGCCTATCAGAGGCTGGTGCGCGCCGCCTGAACTGTACACAGCGGGACACAGGCTGGAAGAGGCCTGCATCGCATCACTGACAGCAGCATAAGGTAAGTATATGTGTTTATTGTTTTTATTATTTATATTATACTGTGGCAAGAAGGGGGGTGGGGGCCCTATATACTGGCACAATATGGATTGGTACTATGGAGAAGAGATGAAGCACTATGGAGGCCACTATGGAGAAGAGGGGAAGCACTATGGGGGCCCTATATACTGCCAAAATATGGGGGGCACTATGGAGAAGAGGGGGAAGCACTATGGGGGCCCTATATACTGGCACAATATTATGGGGGGCACTATGGAGAAGAAGGGAAGCACTATGGGGGCCCTATATACTGGCACATATCTATTCTGTGAATTGCAACAACAAAGCTAACTCCAGACTTTGATGCCTTAGCAAAAAAGGGAGACCAACAACACTGTTCCCACTAAAATTGAAGGTAAGTTATACATACTATGTTATGAAAGAAATACATTGCATACAAGTTTTGTACAATAATTCTTTTTATGCTTTTTTACCTTGAATTAAACTAAACCTTTAATGTCACGAAATTAAAATAAAATTTATATTAATTCACACAAGCCCCCCATCCATCTACTCTTGGTCCGGCCCCCGGGTCCAATATATGAACCCATTGTGGCCCAAGAGTCAAAAAGTTTGCCCACTTCTGGCTTAGCTTCTCAGATCCAGATGGTGAAGACATCTGTACGAGACATAATACAAGACCAAATGCAGATTAAACGGTATATGAACATGTTTAGAGCACCATTAACACCACTAAATGCACTAAGAATGGGTGAACAGGTAAATGTGTGAACAGGGTCAAATACATGACGCCAATACTTACTGCAAAGCAGTGAAGAAGCTCTTAGCGCATATTATTGATCAAAAATATGTCAGGCCCATCTACAAGGTAGCTTCTTATCAGATGGGACCTACTCTAACATGGAGGGTCCAGCTCCATTGTTACTCTGATTAAAAGCACCAAGGGCTGGGGGATGGGCGGGGAGTGCTAATTTCCCAAGTAGATGCCTGGTCCTCTATAATATACATATAGCCAAATAACGGAACAGCACCTCCAGAGACAATCGCACGTGCAAGCTACCAGGCAACAATGTAGTCTGGTAGATGGGCCCGACATATTTTTGATCAATAATATGCGCTAAGAGCTTCTTCACTGCTTAATAGTAAGTATTGGCGTCATGTATTTGACCCTGTTCACACATTCTTCGTGCATTTAGTAGTGTGCTGCTACTTTATTTGGTTGCTACATTGTTTCCTGGTAGCTTGCGCCTGCGATTGTCTCTGGAGGTGCTGTTCCGTCATTTGGCTATATGAGCACCATTAACAGAGATATCACATTTATAAATTATTTATTTCAAGAAGTTACTTTGGAGTAGATGAGCTTGTGCTTGCCCACCACAGAAAATCCTTCCTATCGTCTTTTTTTTCAAAAAAATTTATGGGTTTTTAAAGATGCTAATGTTTTCAAGTAGAAAAAAAAGTGAGTGTGTATGTGAGGCACGGGGCAGATGTGGGGCACTGTGGCAGATGAGAGGCACGGCGGCTGAGGAGAGGCATATGGCGGCTGATGAGAAGCACGGTGGCAGATATGAGGCATGGGGCTCTAAAATGAGGTCTAAATGGGGGTCATTCACATTAGGGTCTGATCTGAGGTCTTGTTGGGCTTTAGCAGAGGTCTGATTCTGGGGCAGGGCAAAAAATTGTATAGTATAGCTATCTATATTTGTATATATATTAGGGCTGCAGCTATTGTTTATTTTAGTAATCAAGTAATCTATAGATTATTCCAACGATTAATCAAGTACTCTAATAAGAAAGAACTAATAAAAAAGAACGTTTTCCTTTATAAAATGTCTTCAGACCCATGTTCCATCTGTCCTCTGTGCCATCACCCCCAATGCCATTAGACCTCAGCGCCATCAGCTCCCCGCATGCCATCAGCCCCCCTCAGTGCCATCAGCCCCCCCTCGATGCCATCAGCTCCCCCCATGCCATAAGCCCCCTAGTGCATCAGCTCCCCATGCCATCAGCCCCCCCTCAGTGCCATCAGCTCCCCCCATGCCATAAGCCCCCCAGTGCCATCAGCTCCCCATGCCATCAGCCCCCCCTCAGTGCCATCAGCTCCCCCCCATGCCATAAGCCCCCCAGTGCCATCAGCTCCCCCATGCCATCAGCCCCCCTCTAGTGATAGATAGATAATAGATAGATAGTTAGATAGAAAGAGATAAAGAAAGATAGGTAGATAGATAGATAGACATTAAACATTTCTATACTTACCAGTTTGTTTGCCAAGTTGGTCTTCCAAGATGGCCAATCCTAATATGGCTGCTGGGGGAGGGGACAAATATTAAGCATGCTCAGTGAGCAAAACGTTTTTAAACTGATTCGCTTCAAACAGAGCCACTACAAATGGATCCGTCACCCATTGACAATCATTATATTGGATGGCGGATCCGTTTGGCTCTGCTCCGTCAGGCGGACAGCAAAACGCTGCAGGCAGTGTTTTGGTGTCCGCCTCCAGAGCGGAATGGAGACGGAACGGAGGCAAGCTAATGCATGATCAGAGTGCATTAGGGCAAAACTGATCCGTTTTGGACCACTTTTGAGAGCCCATGACGGATCTCAGAAACGGAAAGCCAAAACGCTAGTGTGAAAGTAGCCTTCAAGTTGTCTGTTTTCATAAATCTTTTTTAAAATGTCTTAAAATCATTTGAACAATGTCTTGGCCCTTTGTGGCTACACAGAGCTCATTTGGCGTAAACCCAGTTACCTAATGGAACATCTGGCAGCTCCTGTGATTTCAGAGCAAAGATCAATGACTGTTGTCTGACAGAGTTTTGATCATATGAAAGTGTGAGTGGGTTTTAGTTTATTATATAAGATTAATGACACCACCTGGCTTCATATCACTTCAGCGGGTACTGCTGAAATAAAATGTCTCGAAAAGGATTCAACAGCCGTGTGTTAGTTACCAAGTATCCAGACAGATCTTCTTAAAGGGTTTCTACCACTTCGTTTGCCCCTATTTAGCTTTCAGACACTAGCGATCCGCTAGTGTCTGCTGTACCAAACAATCCTAATCTAACAGTTTTCTTGTCCAGCCGTTTTGCTAAAAAAAAACTTTTATGGATATGCTAATCTGCCCAGCGCGTCCCTCCAGCACACCCATCTCTGATGGAATCCGATCCTCCCTCTGTTCCAGCCGTACGAAATCTCGCGCCTGCGCCGCGCGCGACTGTAATCGGCGCAGGCGGAGTGAATGTCTGACTGCTGCCTGCTCAGACATCTCCGTGGAGATGTCTGAGCAGGCAGCGGTCAGACATTCACTGCGCCTGCGCCGATTACAGACGCGAGATTTCGTACGGCTGGAACAGAGGGAGGATCGGATTCCATCAGAGATGGGCGTGCTGGAGGGACGCGCTGGGCGGCATTATGTGAAGGTAGACGGAGCCTCTAGGTGCTGAAAAGACGCCCGCATAGCACCTAGAGGCTCATTAGCATATCCATAAAAGTTCTTTTTTTAGCAAAACGGCTGGACAAAAAACTGTTAGATTAGGATTGTTTGGTACAGCAGACACTAGCGGATCGCTAGTGTCTGAAAGCTAAATAGGGGCAAACAAAGTGGTAGAAACCCTTTAAAGGGAGTTAGTCAGCAGTTTTGACCATGCTAAACTGCTGACAGTACTAGGTACTAGTACTAGGTAGGGACTGGGACATACTTTTTGTAGAGTTTTCTCCATCAGGACTAGTGTGAATATGAATTTTTATTCTGCTCTCTCAAGTGTCCAGGAGGTGGCTGCATGGAGTGGCTTCACAGCCCCTTCCGTCTGCTCTGAGTGACAGCTGTAGTGGTCTACTGGTTGGATGCTGCAGAAGAGAGGGACTGTGAAGTAGTTCCATGCAAACAACACTTCAGTGAAGCTGCATCCTGGGCTTTTGAGAGAGCAGTATCTGGTAGAATAAAACTTCATATTCACACTGCACCTGATGTAAAAAGTCTGTCAGCAGCTTTGACCATGCTAAAATCCCCCCAAAAATTATGGCCAGTCCCTATAATTAAAATTATTTTGTCATTGGACAGAAATGATTATCACCACTGAACCACTAAGCTTCTAGTATGTTAGTATGTTTTCCCCCAAAACCAATTAGTGGAGGTGAAGAATAACATAGTAACATAGTACATAAGGCCGAAAAAAGACATTTGTCCATTCAGTTCGGCCTGTTATCCTGCAAGTTGATCCAGAGGAAGACAAAAAAACCCTGTGAGGTAGAAGCCAATTTTCCCCACTTTAGGGGAATAAAAAATTCCTTCCCGACTCCAATCAGGCAATCAGAATAACTACCTGGATCAACGACCCCTCTCTAGTAGCTATAGCCTGTAATATTATTACGCTCCAGAAATACATCCAGGCCCCTCTTGAATTTCTTTATTGTACTCACCATCACCACCTCCTCAGGCAGAGAGCTCCATAGTCTCACTGCTCTTACCGTAAAGAATCCTCTTCTATGTTTGTGTACAAACCTTCTTTCCTCCAGACGCAGAGGATGTCCCCTCGTCACAGTCACCGTCCTGGGAATGAATAGATGATGGGATAGATCTCTGTACTGACCCCTGATATATTTATACATATTAATTAGATCTACCCTCAGTCGTCTTTTTTCTAAAGTGAATAACCCTAATTTTAATAACTCTACCCTTTCCATTGGACCCAGACCAGAAGTACATGGTGCTGTATGTCTGAAGATTGTCATGCTTAAACCCTTCCTGACTTTGATGCAGTGTAAAATGAAGAAATTGTGGTTACCAACAGCCACCACTAGAGGGAGCTTAGGAGATTACTTGATTTTGTGTGAGTTCAGTACATCAATAGTATGCAGAAAGCCTCTAAACTGCAGGCAACCAGAATGTACCATTTAACTATTGGGCTATTCAGAGAAGCAATGTATCAAAAAGACAAAGGTCATACCGTTCTAAAAATATATTAAAGAGAGTCTGTCAGCAGCTTTGACCATGCTAAACTGCTGACAGCACTAGGTAGAGGCTAGGAAGAGCCATAAAATATACCTTTTGTAGAGTTTTTTCCATCAGGAATAGTGTGAATATGCCAGATTCTGCTCTCTCAAGTGTCCAGGAGGTGGAGCTTCATTGTGAAGTCCTGTCTGCATGGAGAGGCTTCACAGCCCCTTCCGTCTGCTCTGAGTGACAGCTGTAGTGGTCTCCTGATTGGATGCTGCAGCTGTCACTTAGAACAGAGGAGAGGGACTGTGAAGCCGCTCCTTGCAGAGAACACTTCACAGTGAAGCTCCACCATGGGCATTTGGGAGAGCAGAATCTGGCAGAATAAAAATTCATATTCACACTGCTCCTGATGGAAAAAGGTACGGTATGTTTGTCCTGGTGTCCCCAGCCTCTACCTAGTGCTGTCAGCAGTTTCGTATGGCGCTGACATAGTTGGCCACAAAACACGGATCACAGACCCATTGCAGTCAGTGGGTCCACAAAAAATTGCAGATGCACACTTATTTTGTGCATGAGACCTTAACCTCATTTGCTTGTCAACGTCATTATTTTTCCAGGTGGAAGCTCTGCTTTGCTCTGCTCTGTCCTGTACGTCTCACCATAAGATGATAATGTGTCGCCCATGTGGCAATGCTCATGTTAGACCAAATCTATGAATATTTTATCATCTGTGACACGTGAAATAATAAGCTCTGTTTATGCCGGGGGTTTTGTATGCTAACTAATCTGAATAATCAAAGCATAGGTGATTACAAAGGGAGGCAGTCTGTGCTTTCAACTGCTGTAATTAGAATTTCACTAACTGATCCACATACGTCTTGTAGTCAGAGACCGGCTTTGATGTTGTAACATTGTGCCGGCTGTGTAAATTTTATTAATCACTTTCAAGTGCGCAAAGCTTTTATAGAGAGAACACAGAAATACAATGGAGTTTCAGAAGTGCCTAATGATTTTGTTTCTTAAAGCTGAATTTGAATTACCGTATATTCATGGTGAGAAAATATTGGCAGATTTAATTGAACTATTCATTTTTTTATTTTTTTTTATCAAGCTGTATTCTTCATATATTTTGCAAGTGGCAAAAACGGACAATTCTATATCATGCTAACTGTCCTCTAATAACTTGCCTGTTCACGTGAGCCACTTAATGAAGCCTCTATTAGGCTTGGTCTATACGACGATCTTTGTCGCGGGACATTTTCTTGCACCAATGTCGCGCAACAATTTTTATAATGGCAGTCTATGGTGTTGCACTGCAACATGCGACATGCTGCGACTGCGACGCGACAGTCGCAGAAAATCCATTCGAGATGGATTTTTCTGCGAATGTCGCGTCGCAGTCGCAGCATGTCGCATGTTGCAGTGATAGACTGCCATTATAAAAATTGTCACGCGACATTGGTGCAGTGTAGTTGTGCCCTATCTGTCGCGCGACTTATTGTCGAGCGACAAATGTCGTCGTGTAGACCTAGCCTTACATTTCCCCGATTTGCGGCAGATAATTGCTAACGAGCGTATGCATGAATGCTCGTTAGTGATCATCTTGCAGTGTAATACTGCCGGTGATTGCCCAATGAACAAGCAAACGCTCGATCATCAAGCTATCCAAATCTTTTGACGTGTTGAAAAATTATCGTGTGCAGGCGGCAGATCGTGGTGTCTAATAACAATCTTCCACCTGCAAACCACTGTACAGCATGGGGGCGAGCTATGGTGTAGCCATCACTCCTCCCCATGCTGCGGAGGAGATCTCTGCATGTACCGTAATAGCAGGCGATTGATGGAATCATCTGCCACATTGCGCTGTGTAAGAGCACTTTCACACTTGCGGCAGAGTGATCTGTCGGATCCATCGAAACGTATGCCAACTCATGGCATTTGTAAGACTGATCAGGATCCTGATCCGTATGACAAATGCATTGAAATGCCGGATCTGTCTTTCCGGTGTCATCCAGAAAAATGGATCCGACATTTATTTTTTTCGGTCTGCACAACCGCAGACCAGAAGGACGGATCCGGCATTCCGGTATTAATACATTTCTATGGAAAAAATGCCGGCATTCAGGCAAGTGTTCAGTTTTTTGGCTGGAGATAAAACCGTAGCATGCCTTTTGCCTGATCAGTCAAAAAGACTGAACTGAAGACATCCTGATGCATCCGGAACAGATTGCTCTCCATTCAGAATGCATAGGGATATACCTGATCAGTTCCTTTCCGGTATTGAGCCCCTGTGACAGAACTCTATGCCGGAAAAGAAAAACGCTGGTGTGAAAGCCTTTAGTTTTTGTGAAGATTTTTGGTCTCATCTATCCCCAGCTAAACTACCAAACGGTGTATCTACGCCTATGCACGCCCATGCTGCTAAGGACTAACTCTGTGTTCCTCACCAAGCATGGCATCTAGGACCATATCTTGCACTAGCTGCAAATTGTAAAGGGCATGCCAACATGGTGTTTGTCATTGGAAAATGGAAAAAGAATAGCACAGCTCGCTTGGCGTTTTCGTACTCCGGACCACCTCTGGTTGCTGTATTCAGGCAGGATGATGTCAGAGGACACTGTTTCAGAGATAGGGGCTGGATGTTTGAGCTAGGAATACCCCTTTAAGAGTCATGACATGGTAGACCCATCGGCGCAGAGCCAGTTTAGTGGCACACGGAGTCCCTATGAGTGCATCCAATGGAGCCTTAGGCCCTCCATGTGTAGCTTGTGTCTCTGTACAACATTATATCTTGCTCCTAGAGGAGAGACCTCCATAATATGGCAATATGAAGAAACATGTCTTCATATATACAGTATATCTGTATGAAGGCATGGTCTGTTATACAGGGGTAGGGTATAACCTTTGAGTGATGGATGGACACCCCTACGGCCCCTTGTGAAGACATAGCACAGTTCCTCCCTAGATATGGGTGCCCTGATGCGACTCGTGTGAGTACACCTCTGAGTGTGAGAACCTTTGCTCCGCACATGCATTTAAGGAAGACGAGTAATATATCACTTCCTATTTTATTGTCTTGGAAGTTCTTCTAAGAAATTGTGTTTAGTATGTGACTGCTTGTGGCATTTTATTCGTGACTTGTATTGACCCTGCTGCCTTTGCCAGATGTAGGTGGCTGCATTGCTGGCGTCACACCGCTCAGTTCTGGAGGGTGCCTAACAGCCAGCTGGTGTGACACATGGATGCATCTGTGGTGCCTGCAGGTGCTACAAGATATCTGTCTATGCATGACTCACCGGAATATGTTCTGCATGGAAACCCTTATGGCCGGGACTGCTGATTAGTACTAGATGTGCTGGTTAAGGACTTGCCTCACCATCAGATGGACGCACTTTTAAATGCTGATCCTTTGAGAAGTTGTAGGACTCCCTTTGTCTGTGAGACTTAGAGAAGAATTCCACCATTACTTCACTTCACAGCCGAATTGCAGGCTAAAATAGTTGCTTGACTCCAATGTGACTCCATTGTCACCTTTATGCGACTACAAGTCATGCAACCAAAGTTGCTGTGTAGTCCTAGCCTTAGAGGGGTTGTCCAGCTTATACTAAGTTTTGGCCTATTCTAAGGATAGGCCATCACTATCTGCTAAGTGGAAGTATGACACCCAGCACCCCCCAATCAGCTATTTGGGTGTAGCTTTGGACGTCAGCAGGGGTGCTACAGAGCACTGTCTACTTTGGGGTGGACAGAGCTCACCGCTGCAGCACTGCTCCCATTAACTTCATTGAGTCTTTTCTGGATTAACCTCTCGTCTTTGAATTGGCCTCCACTGATTCTCCTGGAATTCTGACTGTGGCTATTGTCTGGATTAACCCCCTTGTCCGCTGTTTCGGCTGTATCCATCTCTCCTGGTTCTGACACTGCGTGTCTACTAGTCTTTACACCCCAGTCATGCTGGTAGGTCCGAGTCGGCCTTTAGTCAGCTCCCACTAGTTTTTTGCAACCTTACTCCTCAGATGTAACCTAGGTCCATCTAGCCTTGCGGCAGGCTCTGGTGAAGAACCAAGGGGTGGCATTAGCTTCCTACCCACAAGGAAGACTGATAGCAGTTTCTGAGTTTGCTGGCTGTGATACTGGGTGGCCACCACAGTATTTCCTTATGTTTCTCTCGGCTTGGCTTTCTTCAGCAGTCCTGTAGGTGGGAAGGGAGCGGTGGCTACGCTTGTGCAGTATGCTCTCCATTAGTCTCTATGAACATCCAAAAATAGCCAAGCATGAACGATCGGCTAGTTTTGGAACTCCCATAGAAGTGAATGGAGAGCAGGCCACGCATGTGCAAAAAGCTGTCCTTCATTTTCGGGTGCCCATTCTGGAGATAGGTGCAGGTCCCACCTTTGAGAACGGCACCTATCTGACTTTGATGGGATATCAGACCCTCACCGCTGGCCTGTTATTGTCAATAGCTGACCATAAAGCATCCAAAAACTAAGTGATGCTGACTGGAGGTAAAGGTACTTGAGGTACTATCACTGATATAGTATTTGACAGGGTCACAGAGGGTCCCCACTAATTAGACATCCCAGAAAACTCCATTTACTCTTCATGAACATCTTGTAGATGCTCCCCTTTAAGGTGCCCAGTCTCATAACAACAATATTACAGTAGTTTCTCAATATAGCCATAAATATTTGAAAGTTATGATCTTCAGGTCGATCCACTGAGTTTTCTGATCACGATGTTCCAAATAGCTACATCTCACATTCAGCTCTGCTACATCTGTAGGCTTTAATTTCCGTAATCTGACAGATTGCTAGTTTATGATTGCACACGCCGATGTCTTTGCTTTTACATTACGTCAGCAACTTGTACACATTTACTCAGTTCTGAATATTATTTGGCTTTAGGATTCTTATTATTTTGGAAAAAGACAAAAAAATATATAAAGAATAGGGAATTTCCTGAAGTTAGCTGTCTGCGCCAGAGGAACTTCTCTTACAGCAAGGAAGTCAATTATTAATGTTCTGCTTCACTAGGAAGATCTGTTCTGCAGTATGCCGGAGCCATGGTCAGGCCCGGTCTGTGCACACCGCCGCCCCCTGCTGGACGTAGCACAGACTTTTCTATTCAGTATGGTAGATCTGTGTGCCATATATTATGTGCTGATGGAAGGGCTAGCTCACCAAAAATCTGAACACACACATAGAATATAAATTAATTTTTTATTGTTTAAATAATATAAATACATAATGTTAGACAAAATACATATAATGGCAGCAATGCAGGACAAATACTGCGACAAGAAAGAACCCCCCTAAACTCCCGTTATCAATTTTACAACATGTGAGAAATCTGTGCAAAATTTATGCATCATCATTGTACAAGACCAGTGTAAAAAAAAGTGCAAATTGCTCATGGTATATTATGCCATTGAAACAGTGGTTATCTCACTATTATAATATAAGTGCTAAGGTTGTTAACTTGTACTGGGAGTCTCACTAAGAAATACTCCCAGGTACTCATATAATCACCAGCATAAAAAATAGTGACACATAGACAATAGTACAAAATAGCATAGCAAAAACCAGTACAAACCAGGAGTAAGGGAGGGACACCAACCCCAATGCACGTTTTGCCTCGCTTCCTCTTTTTTAATTTTTTTTAGAAAGTAATGCAAAAAAATAGTGAAATATAAGGTACCTGGAGGTGCTATGTTCTATAAATGAGTAATATGATGCCAGGGCTGGACATGCAAACTAAGCCTATTAACAATTTGCTGTCCTTTGTCACTTTGCTTGTAAATTTAAAATTGTTCAGGTAATTGTCTATACTCGTTGTGACCCAAGGTTACTACTCACCATGAGCTATAACCAAATTAGTCTTTTTCACATTTTCCCAAAAACATTTTTATGGCCAGTCCCTATAATACAATTATTTTGTCATTGGACAGAAATGATTATCACCACTGAACCACTAAGCTTCTAGTATGTTTTTCCCCCAAATCATGTAGTGGAGGAGAAAAATAACTCTATCCTTTCCATCGGACCCAGACCAGAAGTACATGGTGCTGTATGTCTGAAGATTGTCAAACATAAACCCGCCCTGACTTTGCTGCAGCGAAAAATGATTAAATTGTGTTTACCAACAGCCACCACTAGGGGGAGCTTAGATTACTTGATTTTGTGTAAGTTCAGTACATCAATAGTATGCAGAAAGCCTGTAACCTCCATCTAGTGGTGGCTGCAGGCAACCCGAATGGACCATTTAACTACTGGCTATTCAGAGAAGCAATGTATCAAAAAGACAAATGTCATACCGTTCTAAACATATATTAAAGGGAGTCTGTCAGCAGTTGTTTTGATCATGCTAAACTGCTGACAGCACTAGATAGCGGCTGGAGAGAGCAAGGCAAAAATTCATTCTGTGAATCTTTTATTATCAGGAGTAGTGTGAATAGGAACTTTTATTCTGCCAGATTTCTCTCCTTAAGTTCAATGGAGGCATAGCTTCACAGTGAAGTGTCCTCTGCACTAGATAGCGGCTGGGGAGAGCAGGGCAAAAATTCATTCTGTGAATTTTTTATTATCAGGAGTAGTGTGAATAGGAACTTTTATTCTGCCAGATTTCTCTCCTTAAAGGGACACTGACAGGCCCAATAACCATAATTAGCTGTATATATCCATGCACAGGTCTTCTAATGTGCATTTAAAACATATAAGTATCCCCCCTGTCCACATTATGAATACTGCAAACTCGTGTTTTATAACCTGAACTAATCCCTGTTCTTTCTGCCCAAGGGGCGGGGTTTCAGCTTCTCTTGTGCCCAGAGAAGCTGAAACCCCGCCCCTTGGGCAGAAAGAACAGGGATTACTTCAGGTTATAAAACACGAGTTTGCAGTATTCAGAATGTGGACAGGGGGGATACTTATATGTTTTAAATGCACATTAGAAGACCTGTGCATGGATATGTACAGCTAATTATGGTTATTGGGCCTGTCAGTGTCCCTTTAAGTTCAATGGAGGCATGGCTTCACAGTGAAGTGTCCTCTGCATTGAGCTGCTCCACATCATCTTCTTTGAGTGCTGTAGCATCCAACCAGGAGACCATTACAGCTGGCACTCAGAACAGTGGGGAGGGGCCCGTGAAGAAGCTTAGTGAAGGGGGCACTTCACGGTGAAGCTCCGCCTCCGGGGCACTTGCAGGGACAGAACATGGCAGAATAAAAGTCCATATTCACACTACCCCTGATAATAAAAGCTTGGTAAAATATATGTTCTACTGGTCTCGCTGACCCTTACCCAATGCTGTCAGCAGTTTTGCATGGTCAAAACAACTGACAGATTCTCTTCAAGAAATTAATCAGCACAAAATAATTCACTTAAAAACAATCTGGTTTCATACTTACCTGGCAGGGGAGATACCATGATCACTAAGGTGGTTCTCCCAGGGTGAGGCTCATCCATTGCACTCCGGGTGTGCTGACCCCTGCGATTTCCCCAAATGCGGGAAACTCGACTGCATAATTTGTGGTAGTGGGGAGAAAAAAAAAACAAAAAAACAATCTGGTTTCAAAGGGTGGATATTTAAGATGCCTTCCCTGTGTCTCAGCATTTAAGAAGACATTGAAGAGATGCTGTAAGAATATTATAGCTCAAATCTTTTGAAATCTCTATAAATGGAGTATATGATGTCGAATTTGCATGATCCGTACTGACCTGAAGGTCCTGAAAGCTGAATCACAGCTGTAGAAGTATCTCAGCTTACGAATATTGTTTTAGATATCACGTCATGATATTTCAGGATGAAACGTCTGCCAGAACACGTGCCTGATGTCAGTATCCGATTAATGTGAGAACACTTTGGTTTATAGTGTCAGCGCATAGGTATTTCACGTTCATAATTCACGGATGTAGAAAGATGGCTGGAACTGGACTACACCTAAAGTATGCGCTATGTGATATGTCGCTGGTCAGAAACATTAGGTATTTAGAGAAAAGGCCCAATTTATTTGGCTTTTCACCTAAAGAAGTCTCTTCTTTGCAGATTTCTTTAAGAGTCACAGGTAGGGTATGCTCTGGGGCCCTCAACCAAAATGTGATGTGGTTTCTCTTAGGTTTTTTCCTAAATACTGTACATGCTGCGGTTTTATCTCCCTCCAAAATTCCGGAACACTTGCTGGATCCGGCATTTTTTCCCCATTGAAATACATTAATGCCGGATCCGGCCCCGAGTGTTCCGGCAAAACTGATCCGTTTTTGCGGTCTGCGCATGCTCATACTGCAAAAAAAATTGGAAAAAAATAAATGCCGGATACGTTTTTCCGGATGACACCGGAGAGACGGATCCAGCATTTCAATGCATTTGTGAGACGGATCAGGATCCTGATCCGTCTGTCAAATGCCATCAGTTTGCATACGTTTTGACGGATCCGTCAGGCAGTTCCGGCAATGGAACTGCCTGCTGGAATCCTTTGCCGCAAGTGTGAAAGTACCCGAAGGCTAGCAGTTGCCCATTGCAACATGCCAGAAAGAAAATATTCACATCCAGGCTGATGGTCACCAAGGCATAATATTCATAAGATACAGAAGGATACTGAGCCTAGGTCATTAGAAACTGTTTGAGGTCATTAAGTCAAATGGGGCTAATTTAAGAACTACGATGGGAACCATAATGGTGCCAAAAGTGGATTACTATAGATTTTGAGCTATTTTGATTGGTCGGACATGCATCGCCTAGGCTCAGTGCCAGGTTTATCGCCATTGTATAATTAAGGCAGGATAGGACAGCAGTAAGCGATGTGGTGGCCTTGGGATGTGGATTCAAATCAGATCAAGGAAAAATCTGCATGGGAGTTGTAATTTCTTCCAGTGTTTGCATGTAAATGTATATGGAAATTAGACGGTGAGCCTATTTGGAACTAATGCGAGTGATGACAATATACCTGTACGCGGCTACGGCATATGTTGGTGATGCATTAGCAATAAAAAAAAATAAAAAAAATAATGGGTGGACATTCTGGGTCTTATTGTCTTAAAGAGGAGTTTACATCTTAGATATTAATGACATATACACTGGATATGCCATAAATGTCTGACAGGTGCAGGTGTCACTTCTGGGACATGCAGCTACTGTATCTCGAGAATGAAGTGCCGCCATCCCCATCCCTCCTAGAGAAGCCTCACTTGCCATAGCATCTAGGTTGTGATTCAGTGCAGAGGTGGCCAGGATTATGGAAAGTGTAGTTTACTGTGCTGTCTATAGGGGAATAGAGAGAGGTATGGACAAGTGCAGTCACCTTATTGATTTATTCTCCATCCTGGATGGTGGGATGGGGTCAGGGGACCCCAGTTCTAAAAACAGGTGTGGGTCCCAGAGTTGACACCCACATCTTTATCACATATGTGGATACTGTATGTCATAAATGTCTAAGTTGGGAATACCTTATTTAAATGGGTGTAGTATACTTAACAGAAAATTTGCATGAATGAATAGTACAAGTGACAATAAGACCTCTAGTTCTACTTATAAGCCACTTCTCCTCCAACTGATCATTCATCCTCAATTCATAGCTAAAATTGAGATGGACTATCAGTTCACTAAAGGTTCGGGTTAGGCTGCCCATAGAAGTCTATGGAGAGGGGACAGAGGAAAATTTGTGTATTTGTGTGAATTCTGAGACCTGGAAATAAAATAGGCTTTACTTGGCTTAGGTGCATAAAAGGTTTACTAAACTATATATATATATATATATATATATATATATCATACAGAGTAAACGTAAGTAACAGTCACCTATGCCATGAACAAATGATCAGGCTCTCCGTCGACCAGTTCTAAACATGTATCATATGGGCGTCAGCCAGATTCCAACGACAGGTGGTAGCCACAAGACACTTAACCAATCAATATCATTAGTGGAGCTAAGCTGTTTGTTACATGCCTAGATGTTTTCTAGCTGGCCTTTTCGAAAAGGTCTTCAGTTTTCAGTACGTGTATACCATTACTTCCGACCTCAGAAATGTGGCTTGGTACCTGGTACCACTCACCAACTACATTACACAGAATTAAAGGGAAAGAACCACTAAAATAAACCTTGCCATACAAGCTGCCGGATGGAGAAAGATACACAAACACACAGAAATGCTGCTGCTGGCTGTAGTAAGTTTTCTATCTCACCCTAGTCCCGGATTCACAGCTACACTGTTCAGTATGGCTGTACAATATCTTCCATCCTGCTGCTACGTCTGAGGGTGTGCTATAAAGAGACAGGGGAGCAGGATTTCATCTTCTTTAAGTGTGCAGTATATGGGAGACATCATAGCAGCTAGTCTACATCCACAAGCTCAGGGAACCTGACAATTAGAGATGGATCCTGCTGAGGGGAGAACTGTTAAAAAGATGCAGACCGCAAGTCAAATAATGGCCTCACATAGAGTTACTCGTCGTGTACACAAACATGATTTGAAATGGAAGGCAGAATGACTACTAGGTCGTTAATCAGGGGAATAAACGTTTCTTCGGACAATAAAGGTCTGCTTTCGGTTTGTCTCTAATGGCTGGGATATAGTTATGGGAACAACTCAGTGTTCCTCTAGATGCCTGAAATGTCAAAATGTTTTCAAGTGAAAGATTTCCAATGGCAAAGCTCAGTACTTTCCTGAAAGCAGGAGCACATGAGGCAGGATCTGACTTTTTTTTTTTTTACTGTTCCCCAGCTGTGATAGTGAAGGCCCCCGACTTTCCCGGTATCGGCAGAGTAAATATACTCCGCATCCATAGGCTGTAAGACATCTTGTTTATGTGACAGCTTCCCTGGGCTGTTCCTGGGTTACGGTAGTTCAGCGCAGATGCTGTTAACAAGTGTAAGTGTTCGGCGCATGCGCAGAACAAAGGGTTTTGCGTTCTATATCTGCGCATGCACTGGAGGCGTCCACCTGCCATTCAGCTCTTGCGCTGAACTACTGGAAGCCAGTAACAGCCCGAGGAACCCGAGTTTCGGAAAAGTCATCGCACATGTAAACTCAGCTGTATGTGGTGTTTTAGTCTTTTATAAGGTTGGTTTCACACACAGAATTTTTGGGAAAAAACGCCACTGCAGGTTTTTGTTTTTGAGTCAAAACCAGAAGTGGATCCAAAAGGGCTGGGGAATGTACTGTAACAGAATGACCTTTTTCCTGGATCCGCTTCTGGATTTGGCAAAAAAAACTGCATCAAAACCTATAAATCCTGAAAGGCATATACATCGGCCTTGTTAGAGAATGTAATATGTACAGTATATGCCACTCGGTGTATAATAGGATGGTGCATCTGTATGTGAATGGGCGGTATATATTTGGGCAAATGTACCATTCATTTCGGCGGGGCTTACAGGAATCCATGCACATGGTGAAGCAACAACCAAATACATATGTACTATATTCAATGGATTTTCAGTTGCAGACCTTTCAGCCGCAAATCTGCTTCATGTGAACATGCACTTAGATTTGGCAACATTGTGACCTCATAGACATGCAGTTTTACTAATGCAGCGGTTTTCAAATATATTACTAATGGCCGTGAAATTTTGCAGTTAAAACTGGTTTTGCCACATCACGACCACATCTTGCATGCCCCACAGCTGCTACATGTAGCCTTACCTTTATGCTACATTCACACTACTGTAGTGTTTTGCGGATTTGCAAAACACGGACACTGGCCAATGTGTGATCCACAATTTGCAGACCGCACATGGCCGCCACTACCATAGAAAAAGCCTATTCTTGTCCGCAATTGTGGACAAGAATAGGACATGCTCTATCTTTTTTTGCGCCTACGGAACTACGGATGCGGAGAGCACACTGTGTTCTGTCCACATCTTTTGCGGCTCCATTGAAATGAATGGGTAAACACCCATTCCGCAAAATTACTGAACGGATGCGGACTTATTCATATAGTCGCGTGAATGTAGCCTTAATTGGGTTCCAATAAATAACCACTGCCAGCAAAATCTTTTCCATTTTCCATCAATAGTAATGTCCATGACTAAGACTACATTCACACTTGCATTGTTAATTCCGGTATTGAGATCCGGCAGAGGATCACTAAATACATTGGAAGTCAATGGGTGACGGATCCGTTTTTTTAGGCTCCTCAAAAGACAGATCCGTCACCAATGACTTACATTGTTTTCAGTGCCAGATCCGATTATTTCTGTTTTTATGACTGGACACAAAACCGCAGCTTGCAGCAGTTGTGTGTCCGGTCACAAAACGGAATGCTGCCGGAACGGAAGACATCCTGGACGGATCTCTTTCCATGCAGAATGCACGAGGACTAAACGGAAAGTTGTTTTTTCCCCGGTATTGAGATCCTCAGCCGGAGTGTGAAAGTAGCCTAAGTAGTAGTGACTTTCGTTATTTTATAGTGTGTTATTTTAGAGTGCTTTGAATTATCTAATCCCACATGACCGTCCTCTGAAACTGTTTCCTTGGGGTGCTTCTTTAATTTTTTTTTCACATTGCATCTGTTATCAGTATTAGAGTAAAAGATAACACAAAAAAATGAAATCCTTTCACATAGTGGGGCAATACAAGAAGTTTCTATAAAATGCATCCAAGCTGGGACAGGAAAAATTAAGGAAAAAAGACTTCCCTGGTGGCCTAGGGTAGTGAAGGAATTTATGCCACAATCCCTGGTGGCCTCGGTTAGTGGAGGGATTATAAGGATATTTCAATTTCATCATTAGGATATTCCGTCACTTTATATATGACCTGTAAGATCCGGATCTGTCTGACAAATGCATTGAAATACCGGATCCATCTCTCCAGTGTCATCCGGAAAAAACGGATTCGGTATTATTATTATTTTTTTTTTTTTCTAAAGGTCTGCGCTTGGATCCGTTTTGCTGCAACACTTAATGCCGGATCCGGCACTAATACACTTCAATGTAAATTAATGCCGAATCCGGCATTCCAGTAAGTGTTCAGTATTTTTGGCCAGAAAGAAAACTGCTGCATGCTGCGGTATTTTCTCCGTCCAAAAAACATAAGAGGGACTGAACTGATGCATCCTGAACGAAACGCTCTCCATTCAGAATGCATTAGGATAAAACTGTTTTTTTTTTCCGGGATTGAGCTCCGGTGACGGAACCAGGGCCGTCTTTAATATTGATTGGACGCTGGGCAAAAATTTACTTGGGCCCCCTGGATCCCGCCTTCCCACACCTTAGCAGGCAATCACGCCCTCCACCACAACACACACACAAAAAATCCACACATCTGGTATAGTCCAGTGAATGACTGTAAATACTTCCAGTTCTGAAGACTCCAGCGGCTCAGGATCAGTGTTCTGGGCAGCTGGGCTCAGGGCTAGAAGTGGGCACCGCTCTGCAGGAAGGAGACCAGGGCTCGGCTCACCCTAGTGTTACAGTGCACCCCAGCACCCCACAGTATGCAGTATAGCACCCTATAGTATACAGCACCACACAGTATGCAGTTTAGCACCCCACACTATACAGTACCCCACAGTATATAGTAGAGCAGTATAGCAGCCCACAGTATACAGCACCTCACGGTATACAACACCTCACTGTATACAGCACCCCAAACTATACACGATACAGCCCCCCACACTATACAGTACAGCAGTATAGCACTCCACACTATACCGCACCCACAGTATACAGCCCCCCACACTATACAATACAGCAGTATAGCACTCCCCCCCACTATACAGGCCCACCACACAGTATACAGCCCACCACACAGTATACAGCCCACCACACAGTATACAGGCCACCACACTGTATACAGCCCATTACACAATATATAGCCCACCACACAATATATAGCCCACCACACAGTATACAGGCAACCCCCCCCCCCACACACACATTATACAGCCCACCACACAATATACAGCCCATTACACAATATATAGCCCACCACACAGTATACAGGCCCCCTCACAGTATACAGGCCACCCCCCCACACACACAGTATACAGCCCACCACACAATATACAGCCCATTACACAATATATAGCCCACCACACAATATACAGCCCACTACACAGTATACAGCCCACCACACAGTATACAGCACCCACTATACAGTAGTTTACAGTATATTAACATAACAGCCCCTGTCACCTTTTTCTGATGTAATCTTTACACAAAAAAGCTCCACAGTTAACTTCTGCAACACTCAGTAGGACCTGTGATGACCCCATAGCCATGTGACCAGTAATTGCTAGGTTACTGGTCACATGGTAATGATGTCATTAAGGTCCTAGAGCAAAACTCATTAAGGTCCTAGAATTAAGATCATTAACACAGTACGATCATGATGCCTGTGTAGCCGACAGCCTGACACCCGGGGCAGTAGCTAGCAGGGCTCAAGAGGCAGCTGCCTTGGGCCCCCCAGGAGCAACTGGGCCCAGGGCAGCTGCCCCTTTTGCCCCTTGGTAAAGACGGCCCTGGACGGAACTCAATACCGGAAAACAAAACCCTAGTGTGAAAGTACCCTAAGAAGAAATATGTCTCTAGTGCCACCTATAGGTAACTGCCCTGTAAATCAATTAACAACCCTTTAAGAGCTTTGAAAAATATAGATAGCACCAAAGAGACATTTCTTTCTTATGTAGGAGAACTAATTTGCATATCTAAAGTTAAATTAAAATATAATCAGTTTTAGACCTGTTTTCAATAGGGCTCCTTTACTATCCTCTATTACTACTGGACATGGCCGTTAGTGATGCACACAGCTGGTAATTGTGCCTTTGTAGTGCTTCTTTTCCGTTCCGGTTCTGCCAGATGATATTCTCTCCCTGCACAATACCGTTAAGATGGTGGCCCGTGCCCATCGCTGCCATGATCCCCTGGCCGGGCAATGCATTTCTTACCCTGTCCTACATTCTACCTTATCAGTGGTCGGATCCGTGTGCTCTCATTTGCCACCTGCAGCAGGTCCGGCCGCCAGTATTCTATGTGCCCGCTGCTGCCCCGCTCCTGTGTTGCAGACCACGGCCTGCTCTTTTCTTCCCTTACGGCGAGTGCATACTCCCTCTCATCCTCTTAAAGGGCCAGCTTGTTCACATATAAATTCTTCCCCAGCCTATGGCTGGCTGTTCCTGGGTATATCAGGCACTTTCCCTAGTGGGAGGGTGTCTGATGTTTAGGTTCCTAGCTAGCTAGTTTACCTAGTGAAGGTCTGCTATTCATACTGTCGACCCGTTTACCAAACCTCTGCCTGTTTACCGTGTTGATCCTCAGTTGTCTGCCCAGACCTGGGACCTGTTTCACGCATACGCACAAACTCCACCTTCCCTGACTTCTACCTATTTCCTGACTACGAGTATTGCCTGTCTCCTACTTTTCATTACAATAACATGGGTAAATCATTAAAACAGCTCCTGGGATGGCACTCTGTGGTCACGTGGGTGGCTGAAAGCTCTTCCAGACCAGGAAGTAGTTGTCAACATCAAATTGGAAGAAAATTACTTACATTTCAATTAGCTTTTAGTGGCGCATGAAAATTATATTTTGTGTACTGAATACCTTAAATAAAGCAGTAACTTTTCTTATAATTGAAATGTTTTAGTAAGTTGATAACTACCACTAAAGATGTTTCCTTGGCCTCTCAGACAGGTTTTAGTATATATTTATGGTGATGTGAGTTCTTACTGGGATTTCATGCTGGGGTAGAGGAAGAGTAAGCTGCCTTATACATATTCTGATCCCAGCATGATAAATCTGAATGTAACTAAAGTTGTTCTACTTGTTTCTACTTTTTTATGGATTTGCACGAGTTTAACACAGATATTTTATATTGCTTTTGTATAGGGGGTTTCAGTCTCTTCCTTACCTTTTCTTCTTTGCTGGTGTCCATACCCACCACTAAGTGTAAACATCACGTGACCACAGTGGCAAATCGAAGTGATCTCGTTTCAGCAGTCAAATGATGTGAAATCACAACACACTGGCGTAAATAGAGGAGTGGATCGGGATCACTGCTACCAATTCATAAAACCTTGAAATTCATTTTAAAGATTGTGCTCCAGAATACCAAAATGTCATCTATAAAGCCACTTCCCGATTCTCATTTGTAGTAATTCTATTCCTCATGTTGTTTACTCTTTATTTTTAGAGTCATTCTGCGCTACTTTGCATTTTTAAATAATCCTCACTCCAATTGTTCTCTAACAGATGCCACAGGAGGAAATTAGACTTCCTTCCCTGTTGTGCTGAAGTCTTCTATTAAAAAAAGAAAATTCATGTTTTTCCTTTAAGATTTTTTTAAATGTAAGCCTGATTTTTACACAGACAGTGTAGCTTTGCTGCAGTATTTTTTATTTTTATTTTTTTTGGGGGGACGGGGGGGGGGGGGGACTGTATGGTTTAATAATTTGTATAGATTATTATTTTTTAACTAGCTGTCTCCTCCTAAAGAGTAAACCAGATAAACAGCACTAACAGAGTGTTACTAATAAACAATACTAACAGAGTTTTCCAGATGAACAGTGCCAAACAGAGTGTCTCAGATAAACAGTACCAACAGCATGTCCCAAATAAATAGTGCCAGTGTCTCAAACTGTACCCACAGAATGCCCCATATAAACTGAGCCAACAGCGTGTGCAAGATAAATTATGCCAAAAGAGTGTCCCAGTTAAACAGAAATCTGAGAAAAAGTTCAAATGTCAGGGTAGGTGGCCCCAGATCAGTACGGTGAATAGGTATGGGTCAGGTCAGGTAGAGAGAGTCAGAATCCGGGAGTCAGGCAGAGTTCAGTACATAGGAAGATACAGCGTTGGACTGGCGCACTAGAGGATCCTCTGGTGGGCCCAGACTCTGATACCATAGTAGGCCCCAAAAGTCCAGGAGAAGAAAAACTATCTGGAACTGCCGTTGGAACTAATTGCTTGCCTCTAGGGTTTATTTCTTTGAATCAAAACCTATTAGACTTTATTAACGATGTAGGTGTTAGGCCCCAAAAATAATTTCCTCTGGTGGGCCGAAGGATCCCCAGTCCAACGCTGGGCAGACAAGCAGATTATAGCACCTTAACAGAGTCTACCAAGCTATAGAAACCTACTGCTCAGGCAAGAGGTGAAAAAAACAGCCCAGCATATATAGGAGAACTGATTAGCTCATTAGTCAAGCAGCTGCACACAGAGCAAAAGGAAAATTAACCTTTGCAGTACTGCAGGGTGAGGTGATGTTTGATGATAGTATCTCTAATACATACACAGGAAACCTGCGCCCGGGACCATTGTCAGAGGACTGGAACTGCAACAGACACTGGGTGAGTGGAGCGGCCCTGGTGCCCGCCTGGGAGCATGTGACAGCAGCAGCCACAAACTGCCATTATAACACTATATTCCAAAAGAGTGTCCCAGATTAATAGTACCAAGCAGAATGTCCTAGATACATTGTACCAGTGGTGTATCATTTTATAAATAAGTCCAATACTCTGTTTTGCTTTATTTCATTATATGTATATATGAACTGGACCTTAAAGCGTACCTGAGTTTTCTAAAAAAGTTTATACAATGGCTGTGCTTCTTATCATAATTGTAAAGGAACAGTTATATTTGGGCTTAATGTTTTTTTTCAGCCATATTATTACCTGTTTCAGCTGCACAGCTAGATGCATTTCACTGAGAAGTAGGAGGCGTCTCCCTTCTGTGGAATATCACAGTTCTGTACTGCTGTGGCATCCTTTCCCTTACTTCCCATTATGTTTGTTTTCAGCTCTGGAACTCCCAGAACCGGAGGGATAAATCACACTTAGGCTCCATTCACACGTCCGCAAAATGGGTCCGCATCCTTTCCGCAATTTTGCGGAAAGGGTGCGGACCCATTCATTCTCTATGGGGACGGAATGTGCTGTCCGCATCCACATTTGCGGATCCGCACTTCCGCATCCGTGCTTCCGTTTCCGCAAAAAAATAGAACATGTCCTATTCTTGTCCGCAATTGCGGACAAGCACAGGCATATTCTATTATGTCGGCAATGTGCAGTCCGCAAAATGCGGAACGCACATTGCCGCTTTCCGTGTTTTGCGGATCCGTGTCTCCGTGTATCCGCAAAACACATTGCGGACGTGTGAATGGAGCCTTAGGGCTCATTCAGACGGCCGTATGCTGTCCGCAAAAATACTGAATGCTATCCGTTTTTTTGCGGATCCGCAAAAAAACTGATAGCATTCAGTCTTTTTGTTGACCCATAGACTTCAATAGGGCCATGTCCTGATTTTCACGGACAAGTATAGGACATGTTTCATTTATTTTGCGGATCCTTGGAATAGAAAAGGGCCCCATAGAAGTGAATAGGTCAGCATCTAATCCGCAAAAAAACGGAACAGATCAGGAAACAAACAACGGACGTGTGAATGGACCAGAGAGGCAAGAGGCTCCTGTGATGTTCAGAAGCAGTGTAGAGGCAGTTGTTTTATCAGGCTCAGTATCTCAGCTAACTCTGACACCCCCCCACTTCCTCTCAGACTCTTTGAGTCTCTGTTACCAGGGACAGATCTTGCCTGACTGCAACGTAGATGGAAGGGAGATCCCTAGTGGCCATGACTTTACAGCTTTTTTTTTTTTTTTTTTTTTTCCCCTCAGATGGATGCAGGCATTTTTTAAATAAAGTGAAATAGAAATGTGCTAAATACACCATTCCCTATTAAATTAAATTGTGTGAAAGTACAGTGACTCTTACATTTTTTTATCATAAAGACAGTGTCTCTCCAGTGACAGAGGTCAGCCTGTCTGCATGTTTGGTCATCTGACAGCCTATCTGTTTTCACTTGTTGCAGTGTTGTTGTTGGTAATGACCACACCTCTTGTCTCAGGTGTACCGTATTTTTCGCTCTATAAGATGCACCGGCCCATAAGACGCACCTAGGTTTTTGAGGAGGAAAATAAGAAAATATATTTTTTTAACCAAAAGGTGCGGTTTGAACTAATGGCGGTCTGTGCATGACACTATTATGAGAGATCTGTGGATGATGCACTGTTATGGGGTGGGGGATTTGTGGATGGCACTGTTATGGGGGAGCTGTGGATGGCATTATGATGAGGGATCTGTGGATAGCACTGTTATGGGGTGGTGGATCTGTGGATGACACTGTTATATGTGTCATCCACAGATCCCCCATAACAGTCCGATTCACAGATCCCCCCCCCCCCCCCCATCATAATGCCATCCACAGACCCCCCTATCATTATCCCATCCACAGGAGCAGGCAAGTGACCTCCGTAACTCACGGAGGTCACTTGCCTGCTCCAACCTGCTTCATTAATAAAGTGGGCGGAGCGGGCACGTGACCTCCGTGAGTTACGGCCGCCCGGCCCGCCTGCTAGCTGCTAGTGCTTACTACAGGAGCGTGACATGTGTACCGGTAAGCACATGGGGAACAGGGGGAGCGCATCATTATTCAGTTTAGATATGATGATTAACACTACATATAATACAGTACATACTGAGCGGCAGGGCCAGAGTACAGTGCCTGCCCTGTCCGCCTCTCTCCCGCCTACTACAGTCCCCCCTCACTAATACATCGCAGACTGTGATGTAAATTGCCAGCATTCGCCCCATAAGACGCAGGTGTGTCTTATGGGGCGGGGGGGGGGGGGGAGTGCGTCTTATGGGGCGAAAAATACGGCAGCTTGTGGTCATTACTGCTCCTCTATTCCTAGTCTGGACTCACACTTCATACCATGCGGTTGATATTCTCTTTCCTTTATATCTACAGTATTTCCCACATTAATAATGAGTGCAAAATCTAGAACAAGGCCTGAGCACAGTGAATTCTTTATTTAAATAAAAAAAGTGGAATGATGCTTTACTGCAGTACTTTCCTACTCAGTCATAGAATGCAGAAAACAGTGTGCCCCCTCCATCGGATGTCCTTTTTAATGAGTACAGATACATTCTGAGAAGCATGTTTCACTTGCCAGGATAAACAAATGTTCTGCACTGTGTTCTGGAGCAGATGTTCACTTACCTTTTAAGTGTTTTCCTCCTGCTTAATGTTATCTTCATATTCCATACCTTCCAATAATTCAATTGGCAAATATTTTTGCAAATCTCACTGCAAAACAGTCTGATAGACAACTCCAAGAATGGGTCTAATCCATTAACATAGCAATAGTCCTGCTCACAATTTAATGTGATTTTGAGAACTACCAAATATCTACAACAGGGATGTCAAACTCGTGGCCCTCCAGCTGTTGCAAAACTACAACTCCCATCATGCCTGGGCATACTACAGCTATCAGGGAATGATGGGAGTTGTAGTTTTGCAACATCTGGAGGGCCATGAGTTTGACATCCATGATCTACAATAACTACTGAACTACCGAATTTCCACAGTAAGAACAATGGACATATGCTTGATTATTGCTTTAAAAAAATCCATGGGGAAAATACAAGATATAAATAAAAGATGTATAGGGTCATTTATCAAACTGGTGTAAAGTTGAACTGGCTTAGTTGCCCTTAGCAACCAATCAGATTCCACCTTTCATTTTTACGAAGAAGGCAACTAAATCAGTTCTACTTTACACCAGTTTGATAAATTACCCCAATAATGTGTTATAATATGAGCTAGTTTACCAGGTGGAAGGAATCATTTCATGTGCCTGCTAGAGCTCCTCTATAAGGGCTGTATTACCAGGAGGAGGGAATCGTATGATAGACCTACTATTGCATTAGAGAAAATGGAGCTGTAATACGGACACGTACATGAGCCCTTTTCTGTGAATTTTAGTTCTTTAATTTGAATATGTACAAAATTAAATATCCCATTTAAGGATTTTTCTTTTTTTCTGGACAACTTAGCTCTATTAGGGTGAATAGGACCTTACACTGTCCCTGCTGCCCTGTGCTCTGTCCACACAGCATCAGGGATGTTACCATGGCAGCAAGGGCTTCAGTAGCATCCTGGCTGCCATGGTAACCGATCAGAGCCCCAGGATTACACAGCTGGGGGCTCCGATCAGAAGCTGCCACTGCCACCAATGAGAAGGGGAGGGGACCCTGTGGCCACTGCCACCAATGATTTTAATACTGGGGAGGAGGGGGGAGGGCGTATTGCGCCACCAATGATAATTAACCTTTAATACACGAGGCGGATGCCGGCAGCAGATCAACGGCAGTTAACCTCTCAGCTCCCCGTCAGAGGCAGGGTGCCGGCTATGTGATTCTGCTGCCGGCACCTGCCTCCTGTATTAAAAGTTAAAGACGACCTTTCATGGGTTCGGACTTTAAGTTAGCAGGCTACACAGAGCGGCGCCCAGGGATCTCCTTGCACTTTTTCTGGGGCACCGCTCCGTTAGCCCGCTGTGTCCCTCGGTGACCCAGGCTGTGAGCTCTGCGCTGCGATTGGACAGCGATACAGCCTGGGAGAAGAAGACGCCCAGGGAGAAAAAGGGCAGGCTCCTCCCAGTTTTACCAAGAGACCGAAAATACTGAGGGACACAGGGCTAACGGAGCAGCGCCCCCGAATAATAGTAAGTGCAGTGAGAGCCCGGGGCGCCCCTCTACACAGCATGATGGTTACTTTACGATGTTCGAACCGATGAAAGGTCCTATTTAACGTTCATTGGTGGCGCAGTGAGCCTGCCCCTCCTCCTCCCCCTCTCTCCTCATTGGTGGCAGCAACTGCACAAGGGGGAGAGAGAGAGTGACTCCTTCTCCCATGTGCTGCTGAGGTGAACACGGAGCGCGCTGAGAGCAGCGCGCTCCATGCTGTGATATTAGGCTGCGCAATATCGAAGCCTAGTATTGAAAATTGTCAAATCCTGGTTTCGAGGTCGATACCGGACAAAAGTATTGATTGGGTATTGAAAATTTGATACCAGCAACAACCCTAGGTAGTAGAGATTCAGAAGATGACAGAGAGTAAATGAAGGCATGTCAGAGCTAGCTTTGATCCAGAGTCTGATAAAAGAACTGCTTCTACACTGCTTTTGAAGATTAAAGGAGCCTCCTGTGTGTCTGTAAGTGTGATATCTCCCTCCTTATCTGTTCTGTAAGCTCCAGAGAAGAGAAAGGATGTCACAGCAGTACAGTGCAGACAAAACGGAGACACCCTTGCTTCTGAGTGAAATGCATCTAGCTGTGTACGTAGCTTGATAAAGGGAATAATATGGCTAAAAAGACTTTGAGGAAGACCAAAAAAGTCTGTTCCTTTGCAGTTATGATTGTGCAAAGAAGCACAGGCATTATGCAAACCTTTTTTGAAAATGCATGTACGCTTTAAAGGGGTTGTCTGAGAGGCTAGATAAGAAAAACTAAAAAAACTGCATTCATTTCAAAGGGGCTGTCCATGGTTTTTATTTTGATGTCTAGGATAGGTCATCATATTCCAAAGTAGCTCCAGTGCCAGAAGTCGCCTCTAGAACTACACAGCTCCATTTATTTTGTAGTGGATGGAGCTGGTTATTTCAACGCTGATCCCATTGTACTGAATGAGAGGAGATGTGTATATTTGACACCTACTTCCAGGCCCAGAGCTAATCGACGGGTTTGCTTGGTGTCAGACCCTTACCGATCTGATATAAATGACCTTTCCTGAGCATGGGTCATCAATATCAAAATAATGAACAGCCCCTTTAAATTCATTCAGGTAAGAAATCAGACAGTTGCTTCTCTGATTAAGAACCATCTGGTTCGAAACATGTAGACCGTACTGGGGCTTATTTTTGGAGGTTTCTATCACCGCTGTACATTTGGTTTGTGGAATAAACGTCAAGCAAGAAAAACAAGGTGCTGGATTTTTCTTCTTTTCCGTTCAAGTTGCTTCTCTACGTAAGGGTTGCAAAGGACACAATGACATCTATCTTCAACACAAGTCACATCGCCACTTGCTGCAGAATCTAAAATGCTTTCTTTTGGTGCGATTTCAGGCCTGGGAATACACTTTCATGTCTTCAAAAATGGAAAGCATTAACTACTCCAGCTCTGAAGGCTAATTATGAACTACTACCAGGAACGTCCGGCCTGAGTTTTAATATTTCCCATTATCCAAATTGTAATGCTGCATTTGGATAAATCTTGATACTTGTGCGGAATTGTTTTAAAAGTCATAATGAACCTTCTGCTTAATGAGTCCATTAGATGCGGCAATCAATAACAAGCATCTGACTATTATGTTTATTGATGAGCTGATTGCTCGGAGACGGTCTTCAGAGAGAACACAAATCCATTTTGATACTGGAAAATTGGCTTTTGATGGCCACAGCAGACTGGATTTTAGTCAACTCACATCCTGCAATATTGTGAAAGTCATTAGGGACTTCCGTGGCTCAGACAGCGCTTGCAAGAAGCTTGCTCACATTAAGGATCGTCTGAAGATCTTGGCAAAGATCACACGATAACTGTTGTTCTATGAGGTAATTTTTTGATTCTTGTCAAGTTTTACCAGTTGAGGTCACGTTATTTCTGGTTCATGTAAGCAATCTAAAACCAGGGTAGGCAAGGAGAAGCCATGCCTACGTTGAATCCCCAAACCGGTGGCCAAAAACAAATGGGGGTTGTCTCCTCTGTGGACAATCCCATTCTTTATGCCCTGGTGGGGCAAATGAACATCATGGATGGTGGCCCACCTTTGAGCCAGTGCAGATAGGTGTTGTATATACTACATTTCTCTGGTATTACATAATGGCAAAATCGGCTCCTTGATGGAAGGGGAGCAAAGGTCCCAGGGGTTAGACCTACGGTGATTAACTGATTCGGTAATGGATCTAAGAAGTGATTAAAGTGATTCTCTGTGATGATACAACACTTGTAATATCAGCTCGATTTTAGAAAGAAAATCTCAAATAAAATTTGTAAAATTTGAGGGTTATTTTCTTCATGCAGCTTATAGTTGATTGTGATTTTTCTTTAGTTTCGTATGCAAAATGGCTCCTTGTGGACAGTCATAGGGGGTTCCGCCCCTGCCTAGACGTCTTCAGACAGGGTTGGCTAGACTTTATCGGTAATGGATCTGATTTGTGTAGAATTTGAGATGGGTGATTTATTGGAATATTCAGCCTAATCAGGTCAGGAAATTTCTTTCAAGTCTTCTGCTCCCACAAAGGCACACATGACTCACAAGAGACCTCTACTCAGGGGTGCACTTAGCCTTTCTGCTGCCTGAGGCGAAAACTGAAATGGCGGCGCCCCCCCCCCCCCCCCCCATGCCACAATGAAAGCACTCATTGCCCATGGGCCTTCCGGTTCCCCCCTCTTGCCCCTGCCCCTACCTGGTTCTGCCTAAGGCGATCGCCTCACCTGGCCTCATTGGTGGTGCACCCCTGCTTCTATTGATAGTCATACTATAGCATACAGAAAAAAATATAGCACAGCCAAAGCGCTATTTTTCCTTTGAAATGATGGACACCTTGGCAACTCATGGCGCCGCTAAAGATCAATGTGGTCTGTTAGGCGCGGCCAATGTCAGTCTTTAGATGGATTCATCACAACATTTTGCTAGGCTACCATGTTAGGGCCAACCTCTGCCTGTGTTTGATATTATATCACTTCCTATTTAGTCATATTTTTAGTGAACGGGACAAATTGCAGTACCAAGCACAGGAGCACTACTACCCCTACATTGAGGTCCTGGAGGTCAGACCCTCACCGATCAAAGTTTCATCAATTCTTAAGTCTCTTAGAACCTTTTTTAAAACAAAAATACTCGAAAAAATGTGATTGTGCTTTTCTTGTTTGCTTTGTGCCACTTTAGCAACCCAAAACAGTCCTCTCTGAGCACCACTGTATTCAGCGCACTCAGTCTGTGCCCGCTTACCAAATTCTTGTAGCCTCCTTAGCAATCATCTTTCCGTTTAACCCTCAGGAGGCCATTTATCAGGGCTCAGCATTGTGCGGAGGGGCAGGGCTGATATAAATTGATTACAGTATAGTGTGCTCAGCTTCCATCAGTCCAATGACAAAGGGTTGTTTGAGGTCAGAGGAGTAGCAGAGACAGAGTCTGCCAAGAGAATGCCGAGCCAACGACATCTCAGAGAAGAATGTAATTTGCAGACATGGTCCCTCTGGGGGTTTATGGCAATGACACTCTAAGATCCTGCGTGCAGGTGATTTATGTTGCTTTTCTTTCTTTTCAGTAAGGATTAGACATTTAGGAGGAGAGCAAAGTGGAGCACTTTTAAAGGATTTTCCAGTGGTTAGATATTGATGACCTATCCTCAGGGTGGATCATCAATATCAGATCAGTCGGGGGTCCGACCCCCAGCACCCTACCGATCAGCTGTTTAAAGACAGTGTAGTGCTCTGAGGAGTGCTTTGGCGTCTTCCTAGAGCAGTGATGTCCTATTCATCTGCCACATGGCACAGGAGCAGCCCAGTCCTGTTCAAGTGAATGGGCTTGGGCTGCAATACCAAGCACAGCCACTATACAATGTATGGCGCTGTGCTTGGTAAACTGTAAGGAGGCCGTGGTGCTCACCAGAGTGTCGTGGCCTCTTCAGATGAGCGGATTGGCAATGATGCCGGGTACCGGACCCCACCTATTAGGTATTGATGACCTATTTTGAACAATGCCGTTGCTGCTACCCCCATTGGTCCTCGTGGTCTTGTCTATCCTATATAAGTTGTGTGGACACTGTATGGTTGTCATGTGAATTACAGTTTGTCAGGAGGTTTACTAGTAGGTTGCGATTTTGTATAGCTTTTTCGAATCATGTGCAAGCATGAATGCAGGGTGGTCGTTACCATGGAAACGAGATGTGTACAATGTGATGGAAAAATGAATCCAGCCAGCAAAGGAGGCAACATGGATAATAACAATACATTAGTAAGGGTACTTTCACACTTGCGGCAGGACGGATCCGACAGGCTGTTCACCATGTCGGATCCGTCCTGCGGCTATTTCGCCGTGCCGCCAGACCGCCGCTCCGTCCCCATTGACTATAATGGGGACGGGGGCGGAGCTCCGGCGCAGCACGGCGGTGCACGGAGAAAGGCCGCCGGACTAAAATTACTGCATGTCAGGCTTTTTAGTCGGGCGGCTTTCTCTGTGCACCGCCGTGCTGCGCCGGAGCTCCGCCCCCGTCCCCATTATAGTCAATGGGGACGGAGCGGCGGTCCGCGGGCACGGCGAAATAGCCGCAGGACGGATCCGACATGGTGAACAGCCTGTCGGATCCGTCCTGCCGCAAGTGTGAAACTAGCTTAAGTGCCTTGTATTAACTTTCTCTACATAATTAATGCTGTTTGCTGAAGTAAGACAACCCCTATAAAGGGAGTCTCCTCTGTGTGCAACCCTTAGAAGGATCCATTAAGTTGATCACAAAGTGTCCTGCTGCCGGGACCCCCAACCATCAATTGTTATTTGTGGGTAAACCTGACAGTAAGTGTTCCGTTTTCCTGCAGCACCACCACAGGAGAAAGGAAGCATTGCACAGTGTCTATTCATAAAGATGCTACTAGTAAAATCTGCCACATGTGAATTCACCCTTAGGGCTGTATTACACCAACAGAATAGGCTACTTTCACACCTGCGTTAGGTGCGGATCCGTCTGGTATCTGCACAGACGGATCCGCACCTATAAATGCAAACGCTTGTATTTGTTCAGAACGGATCCGTCAGCATAACGTCTGAGTCTAAGTCAAACGGATCCGTCCTGACTTACATTGAAAGTCAATGGGGGACGGAACCGTTTACAATTGCACAATATTTGTGTCAATATAAACGGATCCGTCCCCATTGACTTACATTGTAAGTCAGGACGGATCCGTTTGGCTCCGCATCGCCAGGCGGACACCAATTAGACCAGTAGTTGGTGTGTATAACAAAAGATCTGTGTGTGTAAATGGCCATCTGACCAATGATAGGTCAGATAATCTGTTGGTATAAATGTCCCCTTAGGCTCTGTTCACATTGCGTTGCATGGATCTATATGAATGCCTGTAGTGATGCTTAGGAATTTGCCGGCCCGTTATGCACCAGTTTTCCCTTTTTTTATGGTATTAAAGAGGACCTGTCCCCACTGCTTTCATTCCCATGTAATAATGATTCTGGAGAATCTATTCTTATGACTCTATGTACCGTTCCTCTGTTATTTCTACTAGAAGTTGTGAATTAATTGTCAGCAGCTTGCAGTAAAGGTACAGATGGGTGTTACCAGTTGGGGGTGTGTCCCTGCACAGTCTGACTAAAGCAGCACTGATTGGACACGCCCTCTACTGGTAACACCCAGCAGTACCTTTACTGCAGACTGCTGGCAATTTATTTGTAAGCTTTTTGCAGGAATAATACAGGAAAGGCACAACATAGAGTCATAAGAATAGAGGCTCTAGAAATGTTATTATATGGAGAGTGCAAGTAGTTACTAAAACAGACATGTCAGGAGAGAGGACAGGTCCTCTTTAAATAGCATAGATGTCAGTGAAAAAAAACAGATATACCAACGCATACCCTTCCTGCAGGTGCACAAGGACGCTCCTCTGGCTTCTGTCGAAGTCATCAGGGCCTTAGTGCTTTCCCCATGCACATACTGCAGTGTGAATAAGGGTTGATTCAGACGTCTGCAAGTGTTTTGCGGTCCGCAAATTGCCGATCCGCAAAACATGGACACCGGCCGTGTGCGTTCCGCATTTTGCGCACTGCACATGGCCAGCACTAAAAGAGAAATGCCTTTTCTTGTCCGTGTCTGCGGACAAGAATAGGACATGTTCTATTTTTTTGCGGGGCCGCGGAACGGATGTGCGGTTCCGGACAGCACACTGTGTGCTGTCCGCATCTTTTCCAGCCCTATTGAAAATGAATGGATCCGCACCTGTTCCGCAAAATTGCTGAACGGATCAGGACCCATTTTGCGGACGTGTGAATGGACCCTTAGTTGTGCCAAATGAATCAGCTCTACTGCCTCTGTAGGTGTTGACATTTACGGGAGCGTGTTCTGCGATGCTGTTATGTCAGAAGGGTTGCATCATGTATAGATCTGTGATGTACACCGCGCATTATGTTGGGGAATGCTTGATATTATATTTGCTCTTCTATGGTATTATGTGCTATTCGCACCATCTGTTCCGTTGACTCACTTTGCTAAAGCGGAGTCATTACCAGTCAGTAACTTCATTTTCTCAGAAATCGTATTTGAGGTGTAATTTTACATACGGTGATTGGTAGCCATGGGAACGGTATAATGACCTTTTAGTTGTATAGGAACGAAAAATCCCATACTGTTTGTATTCTTGGTGGAAATAACAGAGTGTCAGATCTCTAAATGGCAGGAGGGACGGGGCTGATGGAGTAAAATAGCGTTCGGATTGATTGGAGTTCTCTGGGGTTCTGGCATCCTGAGGAACACGGACACGTACATGCATTCATACACGTTCTTCTACTTACATTTACACTATACATATGTACATAAACTCACACATACCTATAAACTACATAGGTTTACACTATATATATATATATATATATATACTCATACATATACATTACATACATTTTACACTATCTCTCTCTCTCTCTAAATATATATATATATATATATATATATATATATACACAGTACAGACCAAAAGTTTGGACACCCCTTCTCATTCAAAGAGTTTTCTTTGTTTTCATGACTATGAAAATTGTAGATTCACACTGAAGGCATCTAAACTATGAATTAACACATGTGGAATTATATACATAACAAAAAAGTGTGAAACAACTGAAAATATGTCATATTCTAGGTTCTTCAAAGTAGCCACCTTTTGCTTTGATTACTGCTTTGCACACTCTTGGCATTCTCTTGATGAGCTTCAAGAGGTAGTCACCTGAAATGGTTTTCACTTCACAGGTGTGCCCTGTCAGGTTTAATAAGTGGGATTTCATGCCTTATAAATGGGGTTGGGACCATCAGTTGCGTTGTGGAGAAGTCAGGTGGATACACAGCTGATAGTCCTACTGAATAGACTGTTAGAATTTGTATTATGGCAAGAAAAAAGCAGCTAAGTAAAGAAAAACAAGTGGCCATCATTACTTTAAGAAATGAAGGTCAGTCAGTCCGAAAAATTGGGAAGACTTTGAAAGTGTCCCCAAGTGCAGTCACAAAAACCATCAAGCTCTACAAAGAAACTGGTTCACATGCGGACCGCCCCAGGAAAGGAAGACCAAGAGTCACCTCTGCTGCGGAGGATAAGTTCATCCGAGTCACCAGCCTCAGAAATCGCAGGTTAACAGCAGCTCAGATTAGAGACCAGGTCAATGCCACACAGAGTTCTAGCAGCAGACACATCTCTAGAACAACTGTTAAGAGGAGACTGTGTGAATCAGGCCTCCATGGTAGAATATCTGCTAGGAAACCACTGCTAAGGACAGGCAACAAGCAGAAGAGACTTGTTTGGGCTAAAGAACACAAGGAATGGACATTAGACCAGTGGAAATCTGTGATTTGGTCTGATGAGTCCAAATTTGAGATCTTTGGTTCCAACCACCGTGTCTTTGTGCGACACAGAAAAGGTGAACGGATGGACTCTACATGCCTGGTTCCCACCGTGAAGCATGAAGGAGGAGGTGTGATGGTGTGGGGCTGCTTTGCTGGTGACACTGTTGGGGATTTATTCAAAATTGAAGGCATACTGAACCAGCATGGCTACCACAGCATCTTGCAGCGGCATGCTATTCCATTCGGTTTGCGTTTAGTTGGACCATCATTTATTTTTCAACAGGACAATGACCCCAAACACACCTCCAGGCTGTGTAAGGGCTTCGACCATGAAGGAAAGTGATGGGGTGTTGCACTAGATGACCTGGCCTCCACAGTCACCGGACCTGAACCCAATCGAGATGGTTTGGGGTGAGCTGGACCGCAGAGTGAAGGCAAAAGTGCTAAGCATCTCTGGGAACTCCTTAAAGACTGTTGGAAGACCATTTCAGGTGACTACCTCTTGAAGCTCATCAAGAGAATGCCAAGAGTGCAAAGCAGTAATCAAAGCAAAAGGTGGCTACTTTGAAGAACCTAGAATATGACATATTTTCAGTTGTTTCATACTTTTTTGATAAGTATACAATTCCACATGTGTTCATTCATAGTTTTGATGCCTTCAGTGTGAATCTACAATTTTCATAGTCATGAAAATAAAGAAAACTCTTTGAATGAGAAGGTGTGTCCAAACTTTTAGTCTGTACTGTACATATATATATATATATATATATATATATATATATATTTATTTATATATAAAAATATAGTGTAAACCTATGTAGTTTATATGTATGTGTGTGTGTGTATATATATATATACATATATATATAATTTGTGTGTGTGTATATATATATATATATATAGTGTAAACCTATGTAGTTTATATGTATGTGTATATATATATATAATGTCCAAAGAATGAGGCAGCACTCCAGATAAAGTACAAAAAAGTCCCCTTCATGGTCAAATAGCCCTTACACAGCCTGGAGGTGTGTTTTGGGTCATTGTCCTGTTGAAAAATAAATGATGGTCCAACTAAACGCAAACCGGATGGAATAGCATGCTGCTGCAAGATGCTGTGGTAGCCATGCTGGTTCAGTATGCCTTCAATTTTGAATAAATCCCCAACAGTGTCACCAGCAAAGCACCCCCACACCATCACACCTCCTCCTTCATGCTTCACGGTGGGAACCAGGTATGTGCGTCGCACAAAGACACGGTGGTTGGAACCAAAGATCTCAAATTTGGACTCATCAGACCAAAGCACAGATTTCCACTGGTCTAATGTCCATTCCTTGTGTTCTTTAGCCCAAACAAGTCTCTTCTGCTTGTTGCCTGTCCTTAGCAGTGGTTTCCTAGCAGATATTCTACCATGAAGGCCTGATTCACACAGTCTCCTCTTAACAGTTGTTCTAGAGATGTGTCTGCTGCTAGAACTCTGTGTGGCATTGACCTGGTCTCTAATCTGAGCTGCTGTTAACCTGCGATTTCTGAGGCTGGTGACTCGGATGAACTTATCCTCCGCAGCAGAGGTGACTCTTGGTCTTCCTTTCCTGGGGCGGTCCGCATGTGAGCCAGTTTCTTTGTAGCGCTTGATGGTTTTTGTGACTGCACTTGGGGACACTTTCAAAGTTTTCCCAATTTTTCGGACTGACTGACCTTCATTTCCTAAAGTAATGATGGCCACTCGTTTTTCTTTACTTAGCTGCTTTTTTCTTGCCATAATACAAATTCTAACAGTCTATTCAGTAGGACTATCAGCTGTGTATCCACCTGACTTCTCCACAACGCAACTGATGGTCCCAACCCCATTTATAAGGCAAGAAATCCCACTTAATAAACCTGACAGGGCACACCTGTGAAGTGAAAACCATTTCAGGTGACTACCTCTTGAAGCTCATCAAGAGAATGCCAAGAGTGTGCAAAGCAGTAATCAAAGCAAAAGGTGGCTACTTTGAAGAACCTAGAATATGACATATTTTCAGTTGTTTCACACTTTTTTGTTATGTATATAATTCCACATGTGTTAATTCATAGTTTTGATGCCTTCAGTGTAAATCTACAATTTTCATAGTCATGAAAATAAAGAAAACTCTTTGAATGAGAAGGTGTGTCCAAACTTTTGGTCTGTACTGTATATGCACACACACACATACAAACTAAATACGTTTCTCCTATACATATAATACATATACAAATATATGTGTACAAGTAAATGTACATACATTCACACTACACGTATACATGCACACATACACAGGACAAAATAACAGAAAAAGTCAATGTGCATAACTATTCACCCCCCTAAAGTCAATACTTTGTAGAGCCACCTTTTGCGGCAATTGCAGCTCCAAGTCGCTTTGGACAAGTCTCTATGAGCTTGCCACATCTTACCACTGGGATTTTTGCCCATTCCTCCTTGCAAAGCTGCTTCAGCTCCTTCAAGTTGGACGTTTGCGCTTGTGAACAGCAATCTTTAAGTCTGACCACAGATTTTCTATTGGATTGAGATCTGAGCTTTGACTAGGCCAATCCAACACATTTACATGTTTCCTCTTAAACCACTCAAGTGTTGCTTTAGCAGTGTGTTTGGGGTCATTGTCCTGCTGGAAGGTGAACCTCTGTCCTAGCCTCAAATCACGCACAGAGTGGTGCAGGTTTTGCTCAAGAATATCCCTGTATTTAGCACCATCCGTCTTTCCCTGAACTCTGACCAGTTTCCCAGTCCCCACAGTATGATTCTGACACCACCATGTTGTCACTGTGGGGATGGTGTTCTTTGGGTGATGTGATGTGTTGGGTTTGCGCCAGACATAGCGTTTTCTTTGATGGCCAGAAAGTTTAATTTTAGTCTCATCAGACCAGAGCACCCTCCTCCATACATTTTGAGAGTCTCCCACATGCCTTCTCACAAACTCACAACGTGCCTTTTTGTTTTTTGCTGATAGTAATGGATTTCTTCTGGCCACTCTGCCATAAAGCCCAACTCTATGGAGTGTACGGCTTATTGTCGTCCTATGTACAGATACTCCAGTCTCTGCTGTGGAACTCTGCAGCTCCTCCAGGGTTACCTTAGGTCTCTGTGCTGCCTCTCTGATTAATGCCCTCCTTGCCCGGTCTGTGAGTTTTGGTGAGCGTCCGTCTCTTGGCAGGTTTGCTGTTGTGCCAAGTTCTTTCCATTTGGTTATGATAGATTTGATGGTGCTCTTGGGGATCTCTCAAAGATTTGGATATTTCTTTATAACCTAACCCTGACTTGTACTTCTCAACAACATTGTCCCTTACTTGTTTGGAGAGTTCCTTGGTCTTCATGGCAGTGTTTGGTTAGTGATGCCTCTTGCATTAGGTGTTGCAGCCTTTGGGGCCTTTCAAAAAAGGTGTGTATATGTAATGACAGATCATGTGACACTTAGATTGCACAGAGGTGGACATCATTTCACTAATTATGTGACTTCTGAAGGTAATTGGTTGCACCAGAGCTTTTTATGGGCTTCCTAACAAAGGGGGTGAATTACATACGCACATGACAATTTCTAAACAATAGTTTTATTTATATATTTTTCTCATTTCACTTCACCAACTTAGACTATTGTGTTCTGATCCATCACATAAAATTCAGACTAACAAAACACTGAACTTAAGGCTGTAATGTAACAAAACACAAAAAAGTCAAGGGGGTGAATACTTTTGCAAGGCACTGTACATATAAACACACATATGTACATACTATGCACTGTGTACGGGTGCATTCACATCTACGTTGGAGGCTCTGTTAGAGGCAGTAGAGCAATGAAAACCACAATGTTGGTGTACTGCAGCATTTGTAATAATAAAAGGGGTTCTCTGGGCATTTTCTCTAATTACTGTATGGCCTAAACTATGGAGTGAAGCTTTTTTACGTAGTACCTATCCTCCTACACCGCCGTCTCTGCTGCACTGGCGCACGTTGTGGGCTCTTCAGCCCAGGTCACTATAGGATCTGGCTGCTTCTTTTCTTGTAAGGTTGCATTATGGTTAATGCAGCTGAACAAGAAAAGATGCGGCCACATCCGTTCGGGACCTGGGCAGATGAGCCTGCAACATGCACCAGTGCAGCGGAGACGGTGGCATCGGGGGAGATTCCCAGACAAATAGGAGACCTCCTGGACCAGCTGGCAAATCTCTCGCTTAGCTGATCCCGGAAAATTGCCCTTCATGATTTCTAACTGTATGTAGCGTCGCAGCCATATTCCCCATACAATGTCGTGAGGGGCCGTGACATATGACAAAACCTGCCAAGGAAAGGGTTGGAATTAGAGATGAGCGAATTTCATTCACACTTCGTTTGTTGGTTAAAGGTGAATTGCGTTATGGATTCCGTTACCACGGACCGTAACACAATTCTATGATGGAATGCATAACTGAATGCCTTTAGAGGCATTCCGTTATTCTTTCCGTCATAATAGAAGTCTATGGGCTGCAAAACGGATCCGTCCCGTTTCCGTTATGCAGGGGAGGACTCGAAGTGTGAACGAATTTCAAAATATGAAATTCGCTCATCTCTATGTCCACACCCATATAAAAGTTAGCATTCATACTCCTGACATGTCTGTTTAAGTAATTACTTGCATTCCCGTGTAATAACAATTCAGGAGCATCTATTCTTATGACTCTATGATGTGCCATTCATTTATTATTCCTACTAGAAGTTTATAACTACATAAAGGTCTAACTGGGCATTACCAGTTGGGGGCGTGTCCCTGCACAATCTGACACTATCCGATCAGCCCCCTCCTTTCTCTCCAGGGGGCCCTGTATGTGGGGTATGGTATACTTCTATGATTTCTTTTCTATGCACACGTATTCTGAGAGCGAACCATTGATGAGGTGTCTACATTATAATACCTTAGCCCATGACATTTTCATAGATCTACTCTTTTATATGATAATGACCTGGCCGTACTCGAGAAGCAAAATAATTTGCCAATTAATGAATGGACTCATTTCAGCCATCCAAATTTTACGCACTGGTTTTATCTCTTCTGCTATCGGAGTTTGTTACTTCTCTCTACACAAGGTCTCATTGTTGGGTTGATATGGGATTTGATGATAGACGTTCCAAACAGCCACCCATGGCATTAATATCCATGCAAATGAGGATTTCAGTTACATAAATATATTTCCTGCCAGGAACATTACTTTTGTATATTATTTAGCGAAAATCCATTTATAGGCAAATTTCTCCATTGGACTGATACAAGTTCATGATGTTGGCATGGTACCCAGATAGGAGCATACCATGCCAGATGTAGTTTGGCTAATCCAGGCAGAAAAATATGAACCACGCACCATTTGTTTTCAACATGAAAATGGAATAATGATTTACGTTCCCTGACTCATTTCAGCGCTGCCATGACTCAAAGTGTAAGTCAGTAACGGCTGCAAAATAGGGTCCGGAATACATCAAAACCTATCAATCTTTAGGTTTTCTCTCCGTAAAGTGATATCTGGCCAAATGGGCTTTTGTGTTAAAGAGCATCTGTCAGCATGATCAACCCTATTAAATCAAACATACTGCCTGTTAGGGTTGTTTATGCTGAGTTTAAAGATTCCCTCTGTAGTTTAAATCGGTCGGTCCATGGTAGAGACATTTGCACTTTATTTCATATGTTAATTAGGCATATAGAGCACAAAGTGGCAGGCCTAGCCCCTCAGAACACCAAGTGGCAAGCCTAGCCCCTCAGAACACCAAGTGGCAAGCCTAGCCCCTCAGAGCACCAAGTGGTGAACCTAGCCCCTCAGAGCACCAAGTGGCAGGCCTAGCCCCTCAGACCACCAAGTGGCGAACTTAGCCCCTCAGACCACCAAGTGGCGAACTTAGCCCCTCAGAGCACCAAGTGGCAGGTCTAGCCCCTCAGAGCACCAAGTGGCAGGCCTAGCCCCTCAGAGCACCAAGTGGCAGGCCTAGCCCCTCAGAGCACCAAGTGGCAGGCCTAGCCCCTCAGAGCACCAAGTGGCAGGCCTAGCCCCTCAGAGCACCAAGTGGCAGGCCTAGCCCCTCAGAGCACCAAGTGGCAGGCCTAGCCCCTCAGAGCACCAAGTGGCAGGCTTAGCCCCTCAGAGCACCTTGTGTATACAGACTACTGCGCATGTCCAAGAATGCAGATCACCAGAGAAAGCTCTGTGTAGAAACTGATCCTTCGAGGCATACTGGGAGCTTTCAGCTCTGGATTTTGCAGGACAGTGAATGTGCGACGCACGGCAACCGCCAGGGGTCGCTTAAAGTAAATGTTTTTCGTGACGCCAGTTGCAGTAAAGCAACAAGGGCACAGGGCCCCTTTTTTAATGATACTGTGGATGGTACCCAGGTGTAGGAATGCCAGAGTGGTATAGGGTGGCCTATATTGTCCCTTAATGTTGGTGCACGTATCACGGTGCTCCTACCTGGATACTCTGGACCCCAGGCGTTGTCGTCCGAAGCAGAGCAAGGGGGTAGGTGATGAAGGGGATGAAGAAATAAATCGAGTCTAGATCTGCTTTACTTGAATAAATGTTTCTCCAAACAGACTCAGACTTTGTCTTGGTTCCAGCAGGCTTTGGCATTAACTGTGGCAGGCAAACTCCTCTCTGCTACGTCTGTTGCTCTCTGGCTCTGCTGTGCTGACAGGATAGCTGTATAATTTAGTTTCCCCGGGTGCTGCAACTTCTCTCTTGTAGTCTGACTCAGAATTATGCTATACCAGGGAGTCTCTATCTCCTGGCTCCTAAGGCTCTAAGCTTCTGCCTCCATATCCAGCTGAGCTGAAGGTGCTCCAGCTGGCCAGGGCAAGGCACGTCCAACCGGGACCTGCACCTGCTGAACACCTTCCCCCTGTCTAGGGAAGATCTAAACTGGAACTAACTGGTCCCCACCCTTCCTGCAGCAAGTGGGACACGCCCACCACAACACAGAGGTGGGTGTTAGAATGGAAAGGAAGATTCCACTCTAGGTACCTGTAGCTCTGCCATGTTTGCCGCCATCTGCTGGTAAACCAGGCACATTACACGTAAACACAAACAGTTGCAAAATAGGAGGTGCACATGATGCAGGACCTGGAAATAAATACATGTGATGACATTATTTTTGCCCATTAGAGATAGTAGCAGGGTGCCGAAGTTGCAATGCACCTCTGAGGCGTTACAAAGGCAGCTCTAGACTATAATACAGCTTGTAATTTAGGAACAGCACAAGATAAGTAATGTAATCCGTTTTTAAAATGACTTAACTCTAAATGTGGCCAAATCAAATGTAGTCCCGGCTATGCTAGCTGTAATTTTCTAAAGTGTCAATGTTATTTCATAGAAATTTTAATATCTGGCAGAGATTATATAGATCATTAGTCTATTTTATAACAAGTGATAAAGCATACTGTTGCAGCGTAGCTGAATTTAACTCTTCAATGTCTTCAGAAAATGACCTATTGTTTAAATAAGTTTTCATGTTAAATACATCTTCAAATAATTATTTTATTATTTTAATTTTTAATGTCTCTATCTAAATTTGAAAAAATAAAAATCTTGCAGTTTTCGCACTGGCCGCTGCGCCTAATAGGTGCCACTTCTTGTTCTGTACAGATCTTTTTTTCAGCAGTCATATCACTATTATCACAGTCAGGATTACAATGACAGATATATAGACAGCACAAAATCCACCATTCACGATAGGTGATATTACAACGTATCTACTCCCTCCTGACCTCTGCACAGGGCACAGAGCAGGCCCGGAAACCTCTTCCATAGAAGTCAATGAGGTCCCCTCCTGCCCATTGTGTCCATGGACCACGGGGCTGCCGTAAAGAAATTTTCTTAATGCTTTCTAAATGCTGTTAAGAACAGCTCAGGCAAGATGGCCGCCTCCATCATCATCATGTCCAGGAAACAGAATAAATAAATTTTCAATCAGAAAATAAAAACGCATTAGAAAAAAACTGATACATGTCGCTATCTGGTTTTCACTGGCAGATTAAATGATAGAGGACATATTCCCTTTAAAGGCCGCAGAGTGTAGATAAGGCGCACAGCCCCCCATAAACCACACATAGTGCAATGAGTTCAATGAGGTATCAGCCGTGCCAAATGACAAACTTTGCTGTATCTGACAAACTGAGCTCTGCTACATCTTCAAATGGAATGGGATTGAGCGAAACACTGTTCTTGCAAACTCCTATTTGATTAAAGACATTGAAATACCAGCAACGTCAATTAGCTTCTGTTCCCCAAAATAACGTCGCAAGATTCTAATCGGCGGCACCTCCTGCCTCGCCGCTTCATAGCCGTGAACAGCGTGATACAAAGTGCTCCACATCTCAATGTAAAGGCTTCAGAGAACGACTCCTGCAAGAATACTTCTGGCTGCAGGAGGTGAATGCATGCTTCTTATCAGTGCACTTATTTTCTAAAAAATATTGGTGGGGTTTTGTATAGGCATGGTGGTGGTGGAGGTTGGGGGGATCCTTTATTTAGGCACCAGCGTCAGTCCTGAGATTGCCAAAGTAACCTTCTATTCTGATACAGATGGTAATCCAGGTCCCCTGTTAGGGAGCCCATCACCAAGACGTTAAAGAGGTAGTACCGGCCCAGTCGTGAACTGGTTAAGAAGACGTATCCACCTGTGAACACCACTTTACTGACTGTGGCCAACATTATAGTAATATAGGGCGAAAAAAGAAGGACCCCAAACCTGGGACAGTGGGTGACAGTACAACACACAGAATGGAAACCAGCATGTCCATTCTAATATTATGGGCTATTAGAGGATATTTAAGGGAAGAGGATATAAGAGTAGAGGACCACAACTTCCAAGGTTTCTCAGGATCACCACTTCGCTGCCACCACCTGCACTGATCACATGACAGTGACATCATCACAGGTCCTTACCACTTCTCCTGTCCACTGCTGAGCTCCAGCCCCTGCTGCACTGATCACATGACGGTGACATCATCACAGGTCCTTACCACTTCTCCTCTTAACTGCTGAGCTCCAGCCCCTGCTGCACTGATCACATGACAGTGACATCATCACAAGTCCTTACCACTTCTCCTCTTAACTACTGAGCTCCAGCCCCTGCTGCACTAATCACATGACGGTGACATCATCACAGTTCCTTACCACTTCTGTCCACTGCTGAGCTCCAGCCCCTGCTGCACTGATCACATGACGGTGACATCATCACAAGTCCTTACCACTTCTCCTCTTAACTGGTGAGCTCCAGCCCCTGCTGCACTGATCACATGACGGTGACATCATCACAGGTCCTTACCACTTCTCCTGTCCACTGCTGAGCTCCAGCCCCTGCTGCACTGATCACATGATGGTGACATCATCACAAGTCCTTACCACTTCTCCTCTTAACTGCTGAGCTCCAGCCCCTGCTGCACTGATCACATGACGGTGACATTATCACAGGTCCTTACCACTTCTCCTGTCCACTGCTGAGCTCCAGCCCCTGCTGCACTGATCACATGACGGTGACATCATCACAGGTCCTTACCATTTCTTTTCATTGCTGAACTCCACCCCCACCTGCACTGATCACATGACGGTGACATCATGCCGGACTGGACCGCAGGGGCAGTATGTGAGTGCACGGTAGGCTGATGGGGGTAGTAGTTGTACTCACAGTTTTGCAGCTCTCTGGGTCGGTGTGCAGTGATGAGGAAGACAGCACTAAATTCTCCGGGGCATTCTCTATTGCAGGGAACACCAGCCAGATGGAAGTTGAGGTGCCCTTGATGGTAATGGGTACGCTTAGGGTGCTTTGGTGGCTGAGTCCCTGTGCTCATGACCCCAGCACCGTGAGGTGCAATTAGGAGAGTAGAATGATGATGGAGGCAGTAGTTGAACCAAACAGAAACTTTACTTGTAAATTGTAATTTTGCAATAAGCATAATCCAATAACAGCACTTTGTCATACATCAAGATGGTGGAAATGCAAATCCCAATAGCAGGCTCAGTGAGGTGGTGTAGGTAGGTTTCCAGCTAAACTGTGTAGGAGTGATGATCTTACTATACTTGGTTCCTGATCTTGCTCTGGTTACTCAGCCTTTCAATATAGTGTGGATCTTCTGTAACTAAATATTCAGCACTTAGAGATTCAGCAATATTAAGTGCTTCAGTGATTCAGCAACCCAAGGGCGATCTCCCTCATGGCAGCCAAACTCTCTGCTCCATTCTTTGAAAAGGTTGCACAAGATACAGCAATTATTTTCTTAATCCCTGGAAGGGATATTACAGTAAAGGATAAATTAGTCCTGATCTTGGACTACGAAGGTTGCAGTAGTATGGTCCCCTGGGCTAGGCCCAGAAGAGCAGAGCCAAATATGTCTCCTCTCCTCCTAACTCCTCACCTCTAATATCTCTCTAACTTCCTGTGGCTGACCTATATAAATTGTTACAGAGACCTCTAGTGTTGAATGTATGTAATACATTCACCAGCCTGAAATAGGAATTTAGCAGCTGTGACAAAGGAAATGCATAAAATGGCATGCAATGACATATAGCAATTTGGAGTGTTCCCATCCAACTGGAGTGGGACACTACAATCATCACAGGTCCTTAGCACTTTTCCTCTTCACTCCTGAACTCCACCCCACCTGCACTGATCACATGACAGTGACATCATCACAGGTCCTTACCACTTCTCCTCTCCACTGTTGAGCTTTGGCTTCTCCTGCACTGATCACATGATGGTGACATCATCACAGGTCCTTACTACTACTTCTCCTCTCCACTGCTGAGCTTTGGCTTCTCCTGCACTGATCACATGATGGTGACATCATCACAGGTCCTTACTACTTCTCCTCTCCACTGCTGAGCTTTGGCTTCTCCTGCACTGATCATATGATGGTGACATCATCACAGGTCCTTACTACTTCTCCTCTCCTGAGCTCTGGCACCTCCTGCACTGATCACATGATAGTAACATCATCACAGGTCCTTCAGCTCATGCACTGTAACAGATCATAGTACCCGCCCAGCAGTTCAGACCCCCCTCTTCCCCGCCCCCATTGAGAATCTGGACATTTTTGGTCATTTATAAATCCTGGCCATTTTTTAGGTGTCTGGGAGGATGTATGGTCACCCTAAATAATGTATCTGAGTGTGCGGCCAACAGCTATTCCTCCTGACCTCTCCCTGTCCACCCCATACACTTGCATGCCCGGCTCACAGATTCCATTATTAGTAATTACTGTATATAGACTTTACACAAAATAGCATCCACCTGGCTCTGGCTGTGCTGTAGACATCAGGCCGATTATACAGTTTTCTTATCATTGCACAATCGTCTCTCGAGTATTGAAGGGTTTGGGATTTTTCTACTTGTTAATGTTCTATTATTGGCGCGTTCTGAAGTTTCCATTTGCTTGGAATACGTTTCTTGGTGAGCTTTAGTGCACATCTATAATAACTAAACACATTCTATTGGCTCGGTTGGCGGAGTTCCATTCTCCTGAGTTGATCTGCACCTGGTTCCCTTTTCAGTAGATTTTTTTTTTATTATTATTTTGTGGGATATTGAAAGCTGAAATGTCTTTTTAAGCATTTTTTTTTATTATTTACAGCATGAATACTTGGAAAAGGAATGCGGTGTAATACAGAGATTATTTATGGCTGTTTGTGAAGAGGTTGCCTGGATTAGCAAACCCGTTTTCAAATACCCTACTAGGAAATTCTTATTTTACGGAGGTAGATCGCACAACCTCCTGTATCTACTAGCCGGACTGGAGAGGTCATGTCATTGACTTCAATGAGAAATGTGTAATGCATCATTTCCCCTGTGGAGGCGCTGCAGGAAAATTGAATACTTTTGTAGAATTCCAAGATTTCAAAATGTCAAAGTTAGGCTACTTTCACACTAGCGGCATGGACCTCCGGCAGGCTGTTCCCGTCGGGTGAACAGCCTGTTGGATCCGTCCTGCCGCTAGTGAGCATGTGCCCCCGGACTGCCGCTCCGTCCCCATTTACTATAATGGGGGCGGGGCGGAGTTCCGGCGGAGGCACGGCAACGCATGGCGAGAGGCTGCTGGAAAAAATGTTGGACATGTCGTAGTTTTATTCCGGCAGCCTCTCGCCGTGCGATGCCGTGCCTCCACCCCCATTATAGTCAATGGGGACAGAGCGGCAGTCCGGGGGCACACGTTCACTAGCGGCAGTACAGATCCGACAGGCTGTTCACCCGACGGAACAGCCTGCCGGAGGTCCATGCCGCTAGTGTGAAAGTAGACTAAGGGGTGGTTTCAAGGAGTTGAATATTGATGTCCTAGATGGGTCATCAATATCTGATTGTTGGGGGAGGGTCCATCTCTTGGCACCCTGTCTCTCACAATACCAAGCACAGCGCTGTGCTTGGTATTGCAGCCTATGCCACTTGCCTGGAAGAGGCCACAGTGCTCACCAGCTCCTCTTCAAACACCTGGGAGCTGGACCCCCACCAATCAGATATTGGTGACCTACCCCAGAACATCCCTTTAAATCATAAATACCAAAGCCCAGCATAAGGCCTCATGCACACGACCGTTGTTGTGTTCCGTTCCGCAAAATGTGGTTTCGTTGTTCCGTGATCCGTTTCCGTTTTTGTTTCCGTGTGTCTTCCTTTATTTTTGGAGGATCTCCAGACATGAAGGAAAGTAAAATAAAATCTAAGTCAAGTTTGCCATGCAAATGATAGGAAAAAAACGGACGCGGACGCGCGGACACGGATGACAATCTTGTGTGCCTCCGCGTTTTTTCACGGACCCATTGACTTGAATGGGTCCGCGAACCGTTTTCCGTGAAAAAAATAGGACAGGTTATATTTTTTTGACGGACTGGAACCACGGATCACGGACGCGGATGACAAACGGTGCATTAGCCAAGTTTTCAACGGACCCATTAAAAGTCAATGGGTCCGCAGAAAATCACGAAAAACTGAACAACGGATACGGAATGAAACAACGGTTATGTGCATGAGGCCTAATTGTGACTGTCCCTATCTATAAGTCAATGGGATTTGTCAAAATATTTTGGCTTCTGTTCAAATATGGATCTGTGATTAAAAGAGTTGTCCAACACCCCCCCCCCCCTCCCCCCCCAAAAAAAAAAAAAAAAAAAGGAAAAGGAAATAAAAAGAAAGATATGGTGTGACCCTCAGATTTCTGCCGTGGACTTGCTGTGGCTTGTAGTTTGCACTGCCACTCATTGGCACGGGGATTACCCCCATTGTCATCCAATGACATGCCTCTTACTTCTGCAGTGGAAAAAACTGATGGAAGTGTGTGGAAACTTTACTATTTATGTGAACAAGGTTGTGGAAATAACATTCATAGGATGTTAATTGCAAGCAAATTTCACAGGGATTTTGATGTGGAAAATGCATCGAAGAAGTGTAATTCCACGTTCACACATTCAGGCATGGATTCTGTGCCAAATTCCTCATACATTGTATCCACGTATAATGTACAATTGGAAGGAGGCTTTTGGACCTTGATGGGCACCTCTAGCCTAGCTAAAAGATGAGATACGGCCTCTAGCCTGGATACCAGATGAGGTACGGCCTCTAGCCTGGATACCAGATGAGATACGGCCTCTAGCCTGGATACAAGATGAGATACGGCCTCTAGCCTAGATACAAGATGAGATACGGCCTCTAGCCTGGATACAAGATGAGAAACGGCCTCTAGCCTGGATACAAGATGAGATACGGTCTCTAGCCTGGATACAAGATGAGATCGGCCTCTAGCCTGGATACAAGATGAGATACGGCCTCTAGCCTGGATACAAGATGAGATCGGCCTCTAGCCTGGATACAAGATGAGATACGGCCTCTAGCCTGGATACAAGATGAGATACAGCCTCTAGCCTGGATACAAGATGAGATACGGCTTCTAGCCTGGATACCAGATGAGATACGGCCTCTAGCCTGGATACAAGAAGAGATACGGCCTCTAGCCTGGATACAAGATGAGATCGGCCTCTAGCCTGGATACAAGATGAGATACGGCCTCTAGCCTGGATACAAGATGAGATACGGCCTCTAGCCTGGATACAAGATGAGATACGGCCTCTAGCCAGGATACAAGATGAGATACGGCCTCTAGTCTGGATACAAGATGAGATACGGCCTCTAGCCTGGATACAAGATGAGATACGGCCTCTAGCCAGGATACAAGATGAGATACGGCCTCTAGTCTGGATACAGGATGATATATAGTTGGACATGGAGACATACAAGTTCTGTATGGTATCCAGCAGAACATTTGACCCCAGATGATGCATCTGGGCCTGTAGATCCTGCACACTCCTAGGTTGCTCAAGCTGATTCCTTAAATGCATGATTGGCGATAAATCTGGCAACCGGGCAGCCAAGGAAGTTCTGTAATCTGCCTGAGACATTTCTAGGAAACCCTTTCCGTGTGTAGGCGACAATTATCCTGCTGAAAAATGGCAGTTGGAAGTCCTGCCATGAGAGAAACACATGTGGTGGCAGGATGTCCGGCACATATCACTGAGCTGTCAGTGTCTCTCCTATCACTACTAGGGGTGACCGACTGTCATATGAGATGTCTCCCCAGATCATCTCACCAGCAGTTGGGGCAGTGTGTTGCTCCACAGGAAAGGCAGGATTGAAGTGAAGTGCTCACCACCAGGCCTCCATACTGACTGTTGTAAGATCCCAAATAGAAGCCTGACACCACTGCAAACAAATGCGACGGTGGCTGGCTGCCAGGGACATGTAATGGGCACAGTGACACATTTTCTTCTGCTAAGTACCTGGAAATGGTCCAGGCAGAGACAGGGAGGTGTAATGAAGGGCACACTTGTGTCTCGATTGTGGACAATGAACCTCTAAGAGCTGCTCGTGCTTGTAGCGGATCAAACAATCTTCTCTACAGGTGGTCTGCTAGGCCATCCAGAGCCTGTTCTCCAAGTGTGCATTCTTTCACATACCTGTTGCTCCCGACACCTCCTAACAGCTAGGTCAGAATGACCATGCTGCGCCACTCAGGCCAGTGATGCACCACCTCTCAGTCTCAATTCTGTCATCTGGGCAAAATGTCTGAGTGCATTGTAGAGGCATGTGTAGCAGTCAGTGATCTCTCACCAAGAGGTACACTACCCTAAAGTAAACTCTGAGAGCCTTTTTATAGGACAGCTGGGAAAGTACTTTAACGCCCTCTTGTGGCAAGACCCAGTGTCTAATCGGACCACACCTGTAATCATTTACTTATCAGCCTGAGACATATCTGCATGCAGAGTTTTGCAGCTGTCCAACATTTCTATCGGAAGCCAAGCGAAGCAGCTGAGGCCAAGGTGAGAAGGAGCCAGGGGCATGTGCTGGGAAGGGGGAAGCTTGCTATAACCCTCCCCGAAGTTGCACAACCCCTTTAATGATAGAAAAAGTGTCAGCCTAGGATTTCTGTAGAAGATCCTCTTGTAAAATACACGTCGGATTTGCCATAACCGAATCTGTGATGTGTAAACATACCCTAAGCAGGAGATGGACTGTGCAGTAATCCATAAGATATCAGGTTAGGCCAAGTTCATACTTAGTTATTTGGTCAATTATTGGGAACCAAAACCAGGAATGGGTCAAAAACACAAAACAGGAGGACATATTACCATTGTACCTTATCTCTGTGTAGGCTTCACTACTGGTTTTGGCTCACAATAACTGATGGAAATAACTGAAGTGTGAACTTGGCCTTACCTGGAACCCATCGAGAGCCATTGCTTCCAGTTTCCTGAGATTACACAGTCTGCTTTCAGACCAGGGCAGTCATTTTAGGACCCTGCTCTCCAGCCACCAGATGTTGCAGCCTGTTCTATGTGATGTCATATAAATAATTTTCATATTTATAATCCAATAATCTCCTTATTGCTATGCATTATCGACATAGGCGTGCGCAGCCTATTGCATTAGGGTGTGCACCCTAAAGCACAAAAACACACGCCCCGCGCACGTGTGTATTTGTGTATTTATGTATGTATATATGTGTGTGTATATATATATATATATATATATATACACACACACACTGTATATATATAATTATATACACACACACATATACACACAGGCTGGGCCTCACCCTAGCATTGCCGTGACTCCGCCTCTGCGCCTAGGAACAATATATAGGGGGGGGGCACATAATATACCACAGTCAAAAATGGGGGCGGGGGGCACTAATAATTTCCACCATATAATCATACTACTGAAAAAAACAAAATAAGTATATATAAATAAGATTACAAAATAGGAGAGTATTGCGGTATGCAGGGGTACCTTTTTATTGTACTATCCTAATACTTAAAAGACAAGCTTTCAAGAGTTTTCCTTTCTTCCTCGGTATTGCTTCATACCTGAGAAAGAGAGAAACACTCTCCAAAACTTTTCTTTAGAGTTTAAAGCAGTTTCAGCACTATAATAAAATAATTTACTTACAAAAGAAGCCATTCAGTCGTCTGCTGTGCTGTCCTCTGCTTGCTTCCGCGGATCTTCCCCTCCTTTCAGTCTCTCCATAGTGCGCAGGTGCCCTGTTATGGGGGATATGTGGATGACACAGTGTTATGGGGGATCTGTGTATGACACACTTATGGGGGATCTGTGGATGACACATTGTTTTGGGGGATCTGTGGATGACACTTTTATGGGGGATCTGTGAATGACACATTTTTATGGGAGATCTGTGAATGACACATTTTTATGGGGGACCTATGGATGACACACTGTTATGGGGGACCTGTGGATGACACACTGTTATGGGGGACCTGTGGATGACACACTGTTATGGGGGACCTGTGGATGACACACTGTTGTGGGGGACCTGTGGATGACACACTGTTGTGGGGGACCTGTGGATGACACACTGTTATGGGGGATCTGTGGATGACACACTGTTATGGAGGATCTGTGGATGACACACTGTTATGGGGGACCTGTGGATGACATATGACTGAGGAGGGCTATCAGGGGACTTTATACAGGGGTAATATAACTGAGGGGTATCAGGGTAAATTATACAGGGGGTAATATAACTAAGGGGTATCAGGGTACACTATACAGGGGTAATATAACTGAGGAGGGCTATCAAGGACATTATACAGGGGTAATATAAGTTATATTTCCTCTGTATAATGTCCCCTGATAGCCCTCCTAAGTTATATTACCCCTGTATAATAATGTCCCCTGATACCCCTTAGTTATATTACCCCTGTATAATAATGTACTGATACCCCTTAGTTATATTACCCCGCCCTGTATAATTTAACCTGATACCCCTCAGTTATATTATATAACTGAGGGGTATCAGGGTACATTATACAGGGGGTAATATAACTAAGGGGTATCTATCAGGGTACATTATACAGAGGTAATACAAGTGAGCAGGGCTATCAGGGGACATAATACAGGGGTGAGGGGTAAGATAAGTTATATTACCCCTGTATAATGTCTGATAGTAGCCTAGCCCTCCTCGGTTATATTTCCCCTCATGTACTCTGATACCCCTAGTTATATTATCCCCTGTATGATTTACCCTGATACCCCTCAGATATATTATATAACTGAGGGGTATCAGGATAATACAGGCGACAACAGAGGATTCGTAGCACTGTGGGACGGGGGGTACATACTACTTTTTTTATATGCCCAGCCCTCACCTCACCAGCTAGCAGACGGCCAGGCGCGCAGGCAGGGTACTACTATTCAGATGCAGCGTGACGTGACGTCAACGTCAACTCAGCCTGCGCCGCACAGCACGCACTCCCTCTCTGCCTCTGCCGGGTCCGGGACTCCGCCCCCTATTTGAATACTAGCCACCGCCCGCCGGCCGCCCACAGCCAGATATTGTAAATGAATTGACAGCGCGGCGGGCGCGGCAGCCAGCAAAACAGACAGGGAAATAGGCTGGGGGGCAGTGCGCATGGAGGTGACGAACCTATTAGAGTGTGCCCAGGCACACCCGGCACACCCCGTGCGCACGCCTATGATTATCGATTATTTAAATTAGCATACATGTTTTGTTTTTTTTAAGTACTTGGAGAACTCAGCTAATGAGAACTACTGCAGGAAGCACTGCTGTTTTATTGTGGTGCAAATTCATATTTATTAATATTTATTATGTAGTAACTTTTTCTTTTTTCTTTACTAACTGCGGATATGTTTTTTTGAATTCCAGAACATATTATAATTTAGCTCTGTGGGCAGAATTGTTCTCAGCGTCTAATAATACATTATTAATAGGGAATGGTTTTCTTAGGTATTGTTTTCTCATGTCTGAGCGCCCTCTGCTGGTAACTTGTTAACATGACAGAACCTAATATTTTTAGGGGCAGATTTACTTGGATTTGCAGCCAGACAGGTGTAACAGGTGTCATTTAAAGCCGGGTCCTTTAGTGTGAATGAAGGTCCAGGTGTGGGGACCATAATACATACAGTAAAAGGTGGATTTTTATTTTAGTGGTAATAGCAAAATCATATTAACGGACCTTTCCCCATTAAAAATGCTTTCTTGTGTTAAAAATATTTAAACAAAAGCACACATAATTGCTTTGCTGTATTTTTAACGACTCAAACTGCTAAATTATTTTATTTAACCTGCACGGTGAATAATGTAAAAAAAATAAAAAAAGACAATGACAGAATTGCTGATTTTGCTCATCCTTCCTCAATCAGACCTCAGATCAGACCCCAATATCAGACCTCAGATCAGACCTCAGATCAAACCTCAATATCAGACCTTAGATCAAACCTCAATATCAGACGCCAGAACCGACCCCCAAATAAGACCCACAATCTTCATCACACCTGCATATAAGACCTCAGATCAGGCCCCGTATCAGACCACAGATGAGGCCACCATATCAGACCTCAGATCAGACCACCATATTAGACCATAGATCAGATCCCCATATCAAATCTTCAGATCAGACCCCCATATCAGATTCTGAGATCAGACCTCCATATCAGATCCTCAGATCAGACCCCCAAATCAGATCTTCAGGTCAGGCCTCCATATCAGATCCTCAAATCAGACCTCCATGTCAGACCTCCATATCAGACCTCAAATCAGGCCCCATCAGAGCTAAAATAAATGAACTTACTTCTCCTGCTCCACCGCTAGTCTTCTTCTCTGTCTTCTCCGGACGCATTGCGACACTGTAACCTGACTGCTTACAGCGGCAGGTCAAAGTGTGCACACTACGTTTTGACGTTGTACACAGGTCAGTGCAGCCCAGCGCCCAGAGGAAGACCAGGGAGGGGTGAGTGCAGACAGAGCTAACAGCGCTACACTGACCGTTCTCCATGCCTCCTGCATACTAGAATTTTTTTATATTTTTATATTCCCCTTAGAAATAGTTAATAAAAGTTAAAGAGGAATGCAAGGATAAAAAAAGTAAGCTGTTTCTATAGGCCCAAGAGACCTGGTGATTAAGGGGTTAAGGTGCATGCCATCTATTGACCTGATTATCCTTATATCAAATTAGATATTAAAACCTTTTGTTGGAGTGACCCTTTCATATGAGAACAACTACATTTCTTTATTAGGTTGTGGTCCTACAGTTCCTTTGGTATGACGTGTGATGGCGACGGCTCGCTCAGGCTGGTAATGATGTTACGGACCTGCGTGTGTCAGAGGTTTATCATCTAATATTATTAGGGTGGTCGCTTCTCTTCTCAGTTGACTTTTACTGTCAGCAGGTACTTCCTGCAGAATTTATTGTCGGGCACTTCTTACTGTGCTAGAATTGGCCGATTCATGCAGAAGGTCCTTCTCCTTGTGATATTTCTCCTTAGAATAATTCTATGCAGCCGACATAGAGATTGATGACGGCCTGCGTTTTATCCCTCATTATAATGATACTCTGACCTTGGGGTCTACTTCACGCTCGTTGGTTTTTCTGCCCCACTGATTATTATTGTAAATGATCAATATACCCTGAAACAGTACACAACATGATGTTCCCCCCGAGCGACCTGCCCTTGTACACTAAAGACAGAGTCTGCTGAAGGATTACAGCTCCAGCTACTCTTAAAGGGGAACTCTATACTTCAGCCCATTGTTTAGCATGAAAATGTGGTTAGGTGACTGGCCAGTTCTCTTTCAAAGAATTTAAGATATTATAGAGAGGCGTAAAGAAAAAATATATTTGAAAGAAAGAAAGATATTTGAAAGAAATATATTAGATAGATATTGGATAAATAAATATTAGATAGATAGATAAAAAAAAATGCTAAGAGGCAGCACTCTCCAATTTTAAAAAAAAGAGACAGAAGTCCACATAGGTGAATAAACTTCTGTTTCTTTTTTAATTATTGGAGAGTGCTGCCTCTTTGCATTTTTTTACATTTTGGGTAATAGTCTAGTACCCTTGGGCTTGCACCACAATTTGTCTCTTTTGTTTGCTCTGGTGCTGCCATTTTTCTATTTTTTTTTTTGATATATAGATAATGATAGACAGATACAGTAGATAGATAGATAAAAAGATATTGAATAGATAGATAGATAAAAAGATATTGACTAGCTAGATAATGAGATAGATTGATAAAAAGATATTGAATAGATAGATAGTGATAGACCGATACAGTAGATAGATAGATATATATTGGTGTCACGGTGCGGAGTGGGGGAAACTCATACCCAGAAAACCTAGGACCCTGAGACGCCCTAATAATCCCTCACATAGGAGTAGGGGAGAGAGGACCTGTTCTTCCACGACATGGAAGCACAGGAGTCTCCACCGACCTAGCAGCAAATACGGGAAAGAAAGAAAATCCAAGTGGAACGGCAGGTAAGTAGCCAGTGGCAGGGATAACCACTGAACCAAGAACCCCGGAATGCATGGTAACTTACCTGTCGCAGCTGCTGGACGGCACAGAAGACCACACCAACGTGAACTGGAACCCATGCAAACGTACTGACATCCGAACACCATACCGGACTTAGTACGTACTGACACACATAGGAACCAGCACTCCAGCAACTGCTCACTGACTTGACTTTTGGTTCCCCCTCCGGGGAACCTTGAGACCCCCTTCTGGAGGTTCAACAGACAGGAAAACACCTTGCATTCATGCCAGACATAATACACCAACTGCCCAAACATGAAACAACAACAAGACGTACACGACACCCTGAACATAAACCCACACCAAACATCAACACAGGTAAGGTAGGGAACATGGAAGATACATAAGGAAGACATCGCTGGAGACATCGATGTCCCACTAGGTGGCCCTCAAGGACTGGGCACAAACGACATCTGAAGCACAACTTCCCCAGCCAGGGAGCCACAGGAGATAAAACCCTAGTTGCCACACCCAGCCAGGAAGTTAACCCCTCAAGCACCAGACAGGGGAGAAACCAGGAGAAGGGGGGAAAAGCACATACAAGCCGACATCAACGCGTTGCCCCTGGCAACCGGCATGCACGGCAACGTGTCACGCGCACAACACCGAAGCCATGACAATTGGATAGATAGATAGATAGATAGATAAAAAGATATTGAATAGATAAATATTTGGTAGATAGAATAAATTTGCTTACCGAAATTTATCTTTCCTTGAGTCCAGAGGCAGCACATATACTGTATCCCTTTGTGTGTGCTGCCTGAAGGATGATAAGGAAAGATAGATAGAGGTACTGTCATGCCCTGCTCAGAATATGTGCGGAGGTCTGCCAGGTTAGCAACACGTGTGTAGCCTTTTGTTTTGGAGTTGAGCTGTATCCGCCTCCCTTCAGGGGCACTGGGTGGGGTCGTTGGTATGAGTTTAAATTACGTCCACTCCCAGGGTAGGTAGGAAGGAAGGAATAAATGAATGAATTGCTGCTCCTGCTCAGTAACAAGATAAGTTGGTTTTGTTTTTCTTGTGGTTGTCTGTCTAGGCTGTTAGAGAGACGCCTGCCCCCTCCAGGTCCTGAGGGAGCAGGCTGCCTCTTTCACCATCTTAGGGATTTTAGGGTATCTTCAGCCTAGGCATGTGGACACGCTCATTCCCACCTTCAGGGTCTGAACGTGGGCATAGAAGTCTAGGGAGAGCTGGTAGGGATTTGTCAGGAGGTGACCTTTATCCCCAGCTTCTTGCCTAGACACTTGTTTGGTGGTATTCTGTGTATCTTGTATCCTGTCCAGCGTGACAGGTACAGGTCACAGCTGCCCCTTTAGTCTGGACAGCATTACAGATCATAGGGCTGTCTCTGTCCTCCGGTCCTATTCTGACATATTCTGACCTATTTTATACATTACAAGATACATTTAAGTGGCAATACCATTAACACTTTTAGAATACATACATTTTTACTGTTCCAATTAGTGTTGAGCAAAGCGAAGTATCGGAAGCAGAATTCTGTTCAAAGTTTAGAAAAACTTAGATTCTAAATTAATCTGAAATCTTGTGCTTCGTGGTAAGGAATCAGTTTCCTTAAAGTAGCGGCTGCATGTGTTAGATAGTGAAAAGAAGTGTAGAGGAGACAAGCATGGAAACGCTAGATCATCCATAATGCTGTGCAGCCAGCAAATCCGCAGATAGCCCTCTCCTTTGATATCACAGCCCTATAAAACCCTGATCCCGCACGGTCTCCGCCATTGTCCTGTGAGCTGAGCATAGGGAGAGACATGGCAAGCGCTCATGCACTAGGAACAATGTTGCTGCAAACTGTTAACATAGAGTGTAGGACAGTAATGGAGAGGGAGAGTGCACGGAGACTACAGGGAGTGTGGAGATAGAGAGTAGGAGACTGCTGAACTACAGAATCTGCTACAATTTATCGCCGTGTACATAACTGTGCAGTGCACCAAGAGTCATAGCTAATCCATTCTGATAGCTGTAGAGTAACGGTGCATCAGTATTACAGGCAGGTCTAATTTATCGCCGTGTACATAAGTGTGCAGTGCACCAATATACGTAGTTAATCCGTTCTGTTAGCTGTAGAGAACTTTTAGGCAGAGTGGCCTGGGAATACCTGATTTATAGTGATTTGTGACAAATTAATTCATAACGAAATTAATGCAGAACTTCAGCGAAGCTGCTGAATGGAATTTTTCGAACATTGCTCATCTATAGGCCCAATACATGTAAAATAAAAGAAACAAAACAAGTTTGCAAAGTCTCCAACTGCCTTGTGTCTACAGCGCTTATCCAGAACTATGTGTGTCTATGGCAGGCATGCTCAACCTGCGGCCCTCCAGCTGTTGCAAAACTACAACTCCCAGCATGCCCGAACAGCCTACAGCTATCAGCCAACAGCAAGACATTGTGGGAGTTGTAGTTTTACAACAGCTGGAGGGCCGCAGGTTGAGCATGCCTGGTCTATGGTAACAGACTGCAAACAGACCCAGTGCATCTGATCTTGCAGTCATACTCCCTTCCATCTGTCCTCTACACCTTGCAAGTGCACATTTTGTGGGATAGCCGGGGACAGATGGCAGTACGGCTGCAGCACGTGTCTCTGTTATGACTATGTATAACTTTACATTTATGTGTTTTTTTTCTTTCTTTTCAGCTCCCAAAGAAAATGAAGAGCGAGTGTTCAGAGAGCGAGTGGGTCCCAGAAAACGTCAGGGAGCCGTACGACGTAGGGTTCATCAAGTAAACGGGCACAAGTTTATGGCAACCTACCTTAGACAACCTACGTATTGTTCACACTGCAGAGACTTTATATGGTAGGACGGGTTATATCTTATTCATTTTTGGTATGTCATCATTAGTGATGAGCGAAGTTATCAGAATTACTTAGTTACAAAGCGCATTTCTTTGTAATAAGTTGGCGCAATGACCAGGAACGGTGATTGCACAGCCCACCGTCATTGAACCCACTTAAATGCCGCATTCATCACTGATCGTAGCATCTGAGATGAACATTGATGGCTTTCAGGGGTTAATCCAGTGGAAAAAAATATATTGAAAAAATACTCCCCTTAACCACTTGATTGCATAGAGGCCGCCGCGGCCATCTTGAATGAAGATGACATCATCACGCCAGCCAGAATGGTGATGTCATACATCACCGCATGCTAAATTTCGTGTGGCATCTTCAACCAAGATGGCCACGGTGGCCTCTAAGCGATTAAGTGGATGAGGTATAATTTTTTTCCTCCAATTGTTACCAGCACGAGGAAATTCGGCTTCATGGTGAATCGAATTTTCCCCGAAAATACTTTGATGCGTTCAACCCTAATTATCATCTTGTAGATCCACTTTATCTAATTAATTTTGTTTTGATCCCAGAAACACCTTGTAAGTAACTATTCCAGTTGTAGCAAGTTGTCCACGGGATAGAGGATAATTGTTAGCTCCGTGGACTGAATGAAGCAGTAATGTGCATGCTCAGCCAGCACTCCGTTCCAACAGGGCATACCAGTCCCCTATTTTCATGATTATTGGGGGCCCCAGCACCGGGCTAGCAATTATCTATTTAGTATTAATAAACAGCTAATAAAAATCATAGACATAAATAGAAGAATTCCTCTTTGGTAATTAAAAAAAAGGGTAAAACCAATAAAAAAAAAAGTATTCTTAAAAACATCAGTTACAAAAAATGTGTGTAGAATAAAATATATTAAATAAACATAAAATATGAAAAAATGTGCTATTACCACAGCGATGATAATCTGTATGATACATTTCTAACATCATTTATCTGCCTGTAGCTATGGCGCTCGCTCCGCTGCTGAGCGGACACCATCTTTAAAGACCCAACATTCTCTGTACAGAAAGGGGTTAAAAGGGCTATCCCACAAAAAGTATTACAGTGCATTTCAAATGAAGCATAAGGCTGGGTTCACATCACGTTTTATGCCTCCGTTTGACGTATTCGTTAGAAAACAAAGGATAACAAAATGCAGCACACCACGTTCTTGTATCCTGCACAGTCCGGTAAAAAAACATATTCATTGTTTTTTTACAATGTAATTCTATGGTGAACGGATGCCACTGTATGGCATCAGTCTGAGGCACCCGTTTAATGTATACATTTTTAGCATACGTTATACAGGTGGGAAAAACATGATGTGAGCCCAGCCATATTGAAATGTGCAAGAAATAAAGGTATTGTTTTTTTTTTATGCACTTTTTCTCTCTGGTAGCGCCCCCTGCTTTTTCTCCCTCTGGTCCACCTTCTCCTGCATTCAGAGATGGACTCACAGGCTCAGTAGCTTCCCTGCTCCCCTCTCAGCAATGCTGGTTTGGTGATCTCATAGAGAAAACAGGCATACGCTGTATGGAATATTTTTGTATTTTAAAAGTATGGGCATTTTCAGACACAGCAATGCCTATGATGTTTATTTTGTTGTTTATTTTTATTCTGGAGAAAAGGGGGTGATTTAAAAAAAAAATTTAATATTTTTTTAAAACTTTATTTTTACTTTGCCTGCAAGCACCAGCCCACGCATCCCGGCGCTTCCAGGCAGAGGATCTCTTTGTTCCCCTGTCCTTGTTATGCCAAACAGCTCTGGCCCTGCCGAAGGTGTTTAGCAAAAGGCAGAGGATCTATTTGATCCTCTGTCTTTTGATGTGCCCGCAACTGGACACATATGTCCAGTTATCCGGGAGGCATCTCTCCCCTGCAGGCGCGCTGGCATGTGCCTGCAGGAGGATTCAGCAGCTGGGGGGAAAGAACATTACTGGTCATACAATATATATACAGTGGATATAAAAAGTCTACACACCCCTGTTAAAATGTCAGGTTTCTGTGATGTAAAAAAAAAGGAGACAAAGATAAATCATTTCAGAACTTTTCCCACCTTTAATGTGACCTATAAACTGTACAACTCAATTGAAAAACAAACTGAAATCTTTTAGGTGGAGGGAAGAAAACAAACTAAAACTAAAATAATGTGGTTGCATAAGTCTGCACACCCTCTTATAACTGGGGATGTAGCTGTGTTCAGAATTAAGCTATCACATTCAAAATAATGTTATATAAGAGTCAGCATACACCTGCCATCATTTACAGTGCCTCTGATTAACCCCAAATAAAGTTCAGCTGCAACTGGACGTCTCTCCAAAATTGATAAAAAGACGAGACGAAAACTGGTCTGGGAGGCTACCAAGAGGCCTACAGCAACCTTAAGTCTGGGTTCACACTTGAGCGTTTTACAGCGCGTTCAAACGCGCTGTAAAACGCTCAACACATGAAAACCAATGCTTCCCTATGGCGCTGGTTCTCACTTGAGCGTTTTACAGCGCGTTTGAACACGCTGAAAAAACGCCCTACGCTCCAAAAAGTTCTTGAGCTTCTTTGGGGCGTTTTGTCGCGCGTTTGCGCCCATAGGATTGCATAGGAACGCGCAAATATGTTCTTTTGCGCGTTTGTGACCAGAAAAATGTGCGTACGAACGCGCGTTTGGCACATAGCAACAGGCAATAAAAGGCCACACCCTAGTGAGAGGCAAATGTCTAGCCTGACCAAGATGCAACAATTGCCGCAATTGGTCGCCTTCAGAAGAATTCCATGACTGCAAACAATCCACTCTCCCAACACACTTTTTCCCACCTGCATTTCTCTCTCATTAGACACCTTTCCTATAGACAGGGCTGCATTTTCATTGGACAACACTGCTGTCAATCACACAAAGCGTTGACTATGGACAAAAACGCGCACAAAAACACGCTTTAAACGCGCATATCAAATACGCTCAAGTGTGAACCCAGCCTAAGGCTAAATGCACACGATCAGGATTGCGTGCGGATTTTCAGCGCGGATTTGCATGCGGAAAATCCGCACTGTAGGTCATGTACATTGTATTCTATGATCATTTGAAATTCTCAGTGCACACGATGCAGATTTTTTCTGCGCGGATTTTGACCTGCGGTGCGGATTTTAAAATCCGCAGCATGTCAATTTATTTTATTTTTCCTGACCGGATTTTCTTCATTCACTTAGTAAAATCAGCACGTGGAAAATCTACACCAAATCCGCACGCAAATCCGCATGCAAATCTGCACCAATTGATGCAGACTGACCGCACAGATTTGCCTGCGAACACCTGCGGATTTCAGTGCGGATGCTCCGCACATGAATCCTGGACGTGTGCATGTACCCTAAAGGAGCTGCAGGAATATCTGGCAAGTACTGGCTGTGTGGTACATGTGACAACGATCTCCCGTATTCTTCATATGTCTGGGCTATGGGGTAGAGTGGCAAGACGAAAGCCTTTTCTTAGGAAGAAAAACATCCAAGCCAGGCTAAATTTTGCAAAAACACATCTGAAGTCTCCCAAAAGCATGTGGGAAAAGGTGTTATGGTCTGATGAAACCAAGGTTGAACTTTTTGGCCATAATTCCAAAATATGTTTGGCGCATAAACAACACTGCACATCACCAAAAGAACACCATAGCCACAGTGAAGCATGGTGGTGGCAGCATCATGCTTAGGGGCTGTTTTTCTTCAGCTGGAACTGGGGCCTTAGTTAAGCTAGAGGGAATTATGAACAGTTCCAAATACCAGTCAATATTGGCACAAAACCTTCAGGCTTCTGCTAGAAAGCTGAACATGAAGAGGAACTTCATCTTTCACCATGACAACGACCCAAAGCATACATCCAAATCAACAAAGGAATGGCTTCACCAGAAGAAGATTAAAGTTTTGGAATGGCCCAGACAGAGCCCAGACCTGAATCCGATTGAAGATCTGTGGGGTGATCTGAAGAGGGCTATGCACAGGAGATGCCCTCGCAATCTGACAGATTTGGAGTGTTTTTGCAAAGAAGAGTGGGCAAATCTTGCCAAGTCAAAATGTGCCATGCTGATAGACTCATACCCAAAAAGACTGAGTGCTGTAATAAAATCAAAAGGTGCTTCAACAAAGTATTAGTTTAAGGGTGTGCACACTTATGCAACCATATTATTTTGTTTTTATATGTTTTCTTCCCTCTACCTAAAAGATTTCAGTTTGTTTTTCAATTGAGTTGTACAGTTTATAGGTCACATTAAAGGTGGAAAAAGGTCTGAAATGATTTATCTTTGTCTAATTTTTTTTACATCACAGAAACCTGACATTTTAACAGGGGTGTGTAGACTTTTTATATTCACTGTATATGTATTTATACACATCAGGGGCATACATATACATACACTCTAACACAAGGATACCTATTGGGGGATATACAGTACAGACCAAAAGTTTGGACACACCTTTTCATTCAAAGAGTTTTCTTTATTTTCATGACTATGAAAATTGTAGATTCACACTGAAGGCATCAAAACTATGAATTAACACATGTGGAATTATATATATAACAAAAAAGTGTGAAACAGCTGAAAATATGTCATATTCTAGGTTCTTCAAAGTAGCCACCTTTTGCTTTGATTACTGCTTTGCACAATCTTGGCATTCTCTTGATGAGCTTCAAGAGGTAGTCACCTGAAATGGTCTTCCAACAGTCTTGAAGGAGTTCCCAGAGATGCTTAGCACTTGTTGGCCCTTTTGCCTTCACTCTGCGGTCCAGCTCACCCCAAACCATCTCGATTGGGTTCAGGTCCGGTGACTGTGGAGGCCAGGTCACCTGGCGCAGCACCCCATCACAGCACTTCAGACCTTCTTTCCATATGTTTTCTTTTTCCTTGGAGCTCGCTTTATATCTTCATAAAAATCCAACGAGGCATTAAGGTGCCCAGAGGGGCGTTATTTTCATTTAAAAGGTGCCCAAGAACGCCCTCCATTGAGTGCCCAGGCCTACACCCCCCCCCCCCTCTACAGAGCCCAATCATGCCTCTCTCTTTCCGCTCATACACTACACCCCCAGCATTGCCATTGCCGTCACCGTTCCCCCCCAAGCTACGTCACTAGTAGCCGATAACCCTACCCACCCTTTCCCTTCAACTTCACCAACAGGCGCAGTGCCAAACACTGCCGGTGCCTGCGCTCTTCCAGTTTAAGGGTCCATTCACATGTCCGAAAGTGTTTTCCGGTCACGCAAATTGTCCGTGTCTGCGGACAAGAATAGGAACGGAAGTGCGGATGCGAAACGGAAGTGCGGATGCGGACAGCACACTGTGTACTGTCCGCATCTTTTCCGGCCCAATTGAAAATGAATGGGTCCACACCCGTTCCACAAAATTGCGGGACGGATGCAGACGTGTGAATAGACCCTTACTGAGGGCATCAACCTCAACTGTTTCACTGGGCATGCACCGAAAACGTCACTGGGCTTGGCGCATGCCCAGTGAAACAGTTAAAGCTGATGCCCTCAGTTAAACTGGAAGAGCGCAGGTGCCGGCACTATGGGGGAAGCAGGCCTGGGCACTCGATGGAGGGCATTCCTGGGCACCTTTTGAACGAAAATAATGCCCCTCTGGGCACCTTAATGCCTCATTTGCACAAGGATAAAAGTGGATTTTTATAAAGATATAAAACGAGCTCCAAGGAAAAAGAAAACCTATGGATGAAGGTCTGAAGTGCTGTAAGGACGTTTCCTTTAATATTGATTTTCCAGGTGACATTCCCTTTAAGTGGCATTGTGTGGTTTTGTGAACAAAGTACATTGCTGTGAACACCTGAGATATTTAACAGTTTTGTTATTCATATTGTACTTATAAAATAGTTTTCATCAATTTTGTAGAAATAGTATCACAGAATATAGAAATGTATCTCTCATCTCCTTATACAGCTGTAACCTGGGGTCTTTGATCCGAAAAGCACTGCATTATTTGGATATTGAGCTAATATGTATATTTTTTCTTATTTGCAGGGGCGTTATAGGGAAACAGGGTTACCAATGTCAAGGTAGGAGTATAGAAATCAGAAACATGATTTATCATCTGTCTGTCTGTACCCGTCTGTCCGTCCATCTCTCTAAGGCCTCATGCACACGACAGTTTTTTTTCACGGCCCGCAAAACCTGGGTCCGTGTGTCCGTGATCCGTGACCGTTTTTTCGTCCGTGGGTCTTCCTTGATTTTTGGAGGATCCACGGACATGAAAAAAAAGTCATTTTGGTGTCCGCCTGGCCGTGCGGAGCCAAACGGATCAGTCCTGAATTACAATGCAAGTCAATGGGGACGGATCCGTTTGATGTTGACACAATATGGTGCCATTTCAAACGGATCCGTCCCCATTGACTTTCAATGTAAAGTCTGGAGTTCTGTTATACCATCGGATTGGAGTTTTCTCCAATCCGATGGTATATTTTAACTTGTAGCGTCCCCATCACCATGGGAACGCCTCTATGTTAGAATATACTGTCGGATATGAGCTACATCGTGAAACTCATTTCCGACAGTATATTCTAACTCAGAGGCGTTCCCATGGTGATGGAGACGCTTCAGGTTAGAATATACAAAAAAACTGTGTACATGACTGCCCCCTGCTGCCTGGCAGGTGCTGCCAGGCAGCAGGGGGCAGACCCCCCCCCCCCTGTTTTTAACTCATTGGTGGCCAGTGGGCCCCCCCTCCCCTGTTGTTAACTCGTTGGTGGCCAGTGTGCGCACCCCCCTCCCTCCCTCTATTGTTTTAATACATTGGGGCCAGTGTGCGCGCGCCCCCCAACCCCCCCTCTATTATTTTAATACATTGGGGCCAGTGTGCGCGCGCCCCCCCCCTCCCTCCCTCTATTGTTTTAATACATTGGGGCCAGTGTGCGCGCGCCCCCCCAACCCCCCCTCCCTCCCTCTCTCTATTGTTTTAATACATTGGGGCCAGTGTGCGCACCCCCCCAACCCCCCCCCCCCCTCCCTCCCTCTATTGTAATCATCATCGGTGGCAGCGGAGTAGAAGATTTTCATACTTACCTGCTTCTTGCTGCTGCGATGTCTGCGTCCGGCCGGGAGCTCCTCCTACTGGTAAGTGACAGCAATGCGCCGCACAGACCTGTCACTTACCAGTAGGAGGAGCTCCCGGCCGGACGCAGACATCGCAGCAGCAAGAAGCAGGTAAGTATGAAAATCTTCTACTCCGCTGCCACCGATGATGATTACAATAGAGGGAGGGAGGGGGGGGGGGGGGGGTTGGGGGGTTGGGGGGGTGCGCACACTGGCCCCAATGTATTAAAACAATAGAGGGAGGGAGGGGGGGTTGGGGGGGCGCGCGCACACTGGCCCCAATGTATTAAAACAATAGAGGGAGGGAGGGGGGGTTGGGGGGGGGGGCGCGCACACTGGCCCCAATGTATTAAAACAATAGAGGGAGGGAGGGAGGGGGGTGCGCACACTGGCCACCAACGAGTTAACAACAGGGGAGGGGGGGGGGGGCGCACAATGATATTCAAACTGGGGAGGGGGGGGGGGTCTGCCCCCTGCTGCCTGGCAGCCCTGATCTCTTACAGGGGGATATGATGGGGTTAATTGTACTATCATATCCCCCTGTAAGAGATCGGGTGCTGCCAGGCAGCAGGGGGCAGTCTTGTACAAAGTTTGCAGTGTATTCTAACTAGAAGCGTCCCCATCACCATGGGAACGCTTCTGTGTTAGAATATACTGTCGGAAATGAGTTTTCACGAAGTGAAAACTTAGATCAGAAAAAGCTTTTATGCAGACGGATCTTCGGATCCGTCTGTATGAAACTAAAACCTACGGCCACGGATCACGGACACGGATGCCAATCTTGTGTGCATCCGTGTTCTTTCACGGACCCATTGACTTGAATGGGCCCGTGAACCGTTGGCCGTGAAAAAAATAGGACAGGTCATATTTTTTTCACGGCCAGGAAACACGGCTCACGGATGCGGCTGCCAAACGGTGCATTTTCCGATTTTTCCACGGACCCATTGAAAGTCAATGGGTCCGTGAAAAAAAACGGAAAACGGCACAACGGCCACGGATGCACACAACGGTCGTGTGCATGAGGCCTAAGTATGCAGAATAGAAGTAAGACAAATATCGACCTAAGGCCTTCCTGACTACACGTACATCGCCGTGATGCAGAGAATCCATCAGATGTGAAAGGATCAGATCAGTATATTTTCTCAGATACAGATCTAGTATTTCATAGTAATATAGAGATTGCGGATTCAGTGAAGTGATAAGTTCCTAGAGCTCAGGATATCTCTATGCAGAAATGTAGAAAATTCTGAAGGGTTCATAAGCTTTCAAGCACCACTGTATCTATCTACATATACTCTGTCTGTCTGTCTGTCTGTCTGTCTATCTATCTATGTCTGTCTATCTATCTATCTATCTATCTATCTATCTATCTATCTATCTATCTATCTCTGTCTGTCTATCCATCCATCCTGTGTAAGAATAGGGAGTTGCTCTCTGGGAAGTCTTGCTTCATCTTGGTAAACTTGCTCCGGTTTGACATGAGAACAGGGTGGAAAATGTTTGTGTCTGCCAGTTTTTATCTCTCATGCTCCGTATTGGGTATCTCATCTCCACCCAGTCTGCCTGTCTGTGGCCTTTATTTTTTATGTTATGTTTTTATCTGTTTAGTATTAAGAGCTGCCAGGTTCAGCCTATAATCAAAGTGTCTGGCAGAAGGTATATTCACTGTTGCTGCACGTGATCTCCAAATAGATTAGATAGATAGATAATAGACATAAATAGATAGATAGATACCATATTTTTAACCCCATAAGACGCATCCCCCCCCCCAAAAAAAAGTGGGGGGAAAATTCCCCTGCATCTTATGGGGCGAATACTAATGGGCACTTCTATTAGGCCTCTTTCACATGAGCGTGACGGATTGGCTCCGGAAGCGTTCAGTGAAACTCGCACCATTTTGTAAACAAGTTCAGTCAGTTTTGTCTGCGATTGCGTTCAGTTTTTTCTGCGCGGGTGCAATGCATCTTGATGCGTTTTTCACGCGCGTGATTAAAAAAACAGAAGTTTTACAAACAACATCTCTTAGCAACTGTCAGTGAAAAACGCATTGCACCCGCACTTGCTTCCGGATACAATGCGTTTTTCATTGAAGCCCCATTGACTTCTATGGGGCCAGGGCTGCGTGAAAAACGCAGAATATAGAATAGAACTGATGCGTGAAAAAAACAACGCTCATGTACACAGACCCATTGAAATGAATGGGTCAGGATTCAGTGCAGGTGCTATGCGTTCACGTCACGCATTGCACCCGCGCAGAAATCTCGCTCGTGTGAAAGGGGCCTTAGTCTGATTGGACAGAAATCGGTCAGATAATCTGTTGGTGTAAATGCACACGTTCCATGGAGAAATAGTGGACTTTATAATGTCATTTTGGTCCGGCAGATCATGATTTTCTTGTTCCTTGTTTGCAGTTTGCACTTGCGTAGTTCACAAGAGATGCCACGAGCTTATCATAACGAAGTGCGCCGGTCTAAAGAAGCAGGAAACTCCTGACGAGGTAAATGTCCAGATTCACCACGTTCCAGCTTTATTGGAGAATATCTCCAGCATGGCGCCTCCTGTGTCTTATGGGCCGTCATTCTTCTGTATTATCTGTTGTTTGTGGGATGGTGGTTAAAAGATTCTTGATAGAAAGCACCTCATGGACAAGACTGATTGTGTACAATGAGCCTCCAGTTATGATGCCATAATCAGGGCATACCCGGTGGTGTACTTTCTAGGCCATGGGGAATCCTGCGCTGAACTCTTTCCTTTTTTCCAACAAGAAAACTCTGCATTTTTATGCAGCCGCCACTAGAGGGAGCTCAGTGCAGACATTTATACAGCTTCCATGACAGTCAGTGGTAACTGTAAAAATTCCTATGCACTGATCTCCACCTATACAGTGGATGGAAGGCTCTGTCCAGTGTGTGGTTTGCAGTACTGGCGTACTGCAGCTCAGCTTTTGTTCTCTTGAATGGGAACTGAACTGCCGTACCGAGCAGAGCCTCAAGGCCTCCTGCACACAAACGTGTGCTGCCCGTTGGCGTATTGCGGACCGCATTTGGGGATCCGCAATATACGGGCCCTGTTCTGTGGGCATTTCGCATAACGGATGCAGACCCATTCACTTTAATGGGTCCGCAAATCCAGAGATGCTGAATGGTGGGGAACGGAAACACGGAACGGAACCCTACGAAGTGCTTCCGTGGGGTTTCGGCCCATACTTCTGTTCCGCAAAAAGATAGAACATGTCCTATCTTTTTGCGGAACGGCTCAATCCGCTGAGGCTGCCCCATGGTCAGTGTTCGTGCATTGCGGCCCGCATTTTGCAGGTCCCAGTATGGCTATGGCGCTCACACGTTCGTGTGCAGGAGGCCTTACTCAGTGGATCAAACCTTATGATACCAGCTTCCACTGTATACTTTTCAGGATGATAGCTGCCCAAAACAGCTGATTGGTGAGGGTACCGGTTGCCAGACCCCCCCACCCCAATCAATCTGATATTGATGACTTATCCTGAGTATAGATGAAGAAAAGCAAATTGACGGCAGCATCTCCAGAAGTAAAATTTATTTACAGCGGGTCCATGAAAAACATGTGCAAAAATCGCCAATAAGGTGCAACATCAAGTAAATGCTTGATAAAGGCTACTTTTTAGCCGAGACGTTGCACCTTATTGCCGATTTTTTCACATGTTTTTCATGGACCCACTGTAAATACATTTCACTTCTGGAGATCCTGCCGTCAATTTGCTTTTCTTCATTGATCAGAGGACCAAAGTGGATCTGAGGTCGTGATGGGCTGATGCATTCCAGTTTGTGTCTCTGCGGTATTGAGTGCTGCTCTGAATATTGTTATCCTAAGTATAGGTCATCAATAGCTAAGTTTCTCATGGTTTGTACCTGGTATTGCACGTCAGCTGCATTGAAATGAATGGAGAAGAGGTGCAATACCACCTACAACCTGTAGACAGGTGTGGCACTGTTTATGGAAGAAACAATACCTTTTCAGAGATATTTTAACCAATGACCTATCCTATGTGTGTGCACTCTTGGCTCCCATTTAACAGTCACACTGGACATGCTACTTTGAACCTTTTTTGCTATCTACCACTATCCTCAGGATAGGTCATCAGTATCTGATCGGTAAGGTTCCGACACATGGGACCCCCGCCGATTAGCTGTTAGTGCTGTTTCACACGAGCGGATGCCGTGCGTGGCATCCGCTCGTGTGAAACAGCCCTTAGAGAAAGCATCGGCACTAGCAGGAGCACCGCTGCCTTCTCAAAACAACTGATCGGCGGGGTTCCAGGTGTTGGACCCCCACCGATCAGATACTGGTGCCCTATCCAGAGGATTGTTCCATCCTGTCTCAGATCATTGCTGGATGTAACTTCCCGATGTGTTTTTAGGAGATATTTGTCAAAAAAAGAATGTTTTGGGGTTATTTTTTATTTTTTGTCTCCTTTTCGCAGGTCGGCTCCCAACGTTTTAGTGTCAATATGCCCCACAAATTTAGCATCCACAACTACAAAGTCCCTACGTTTTGTGATCACTGTGGTTCATTACTATGGGGTCTCATGAGGCAAGGTTTACAATGCAAAGGTGAGCCATGTTTATCAAACCGGAGAGGAAATCCCGCCTCTCTACCCATAGCAACCAATCAGAGCTCAGCTTACATGTCTTAAACTGTTGTGACAAAAGGAAAGCCGCACTGTGATTGGTTGCTATGGGTTACGAGGCCTGATTTTTCTCTTACACAGTTTTCTGTCTCTTCCAGTGTTGTGCAATGGTTGTCAGTCGGAATGATGAATCTGACTTTAAAGTTATTGCCCTGTGAATAAATATTACATTTCTCTGTTAGATTATATAATACATATACATTTTCAGTCTAAATAATAAAAAAAAATGCTCCTGTGTGTAGATATGGTTGTTATTCACTAGGTATGATGCCCCCTGATGTTCTTTTGATTCTCTCTCAGAACTTTCACCTAATTGTGTTCAGTGTTAGGCCTCATGCACACGGCTGTTGTTTTGGTCCACAGATGCGGACCCATTCACTTCAATGGGGCCGCAAAAGATGCGGACAGCACTCCGTGTGCTGTCCGCATCCGTTGCTCTGTTCCGTGCCCGTTTTGCGGACAAGAATAGGCAGTTATATCAATGGCCGTCCGTGCCGTTCCGCAAATTGCGGAATGCACACGGACGCCATCCGTGTTTTGCGAATCCGAAATTTGCAGACCGCAAAACACACAACAGCCGTGTGCATGTAGCCTTAAATGGAGTTTGTCACCAGGAAATTCACTGATAAAACCAGGCACAATGGGGGAAATTTATCAAACTGGTGTAAAGGAAAACTGTCTGAGTTGCCCATAGCAACCAATCAGATTCCACCTTTCATTTTCCAAAGGAGCTCTTAAAAATGAAAGGTGGAATCTGATTGGTTGCTATGGGCAACTAAGCCAGTTCTCCTTTACACCTGTTTTGATAATTCTACCCCAATGCCTTTGTAGGGCAAGCTCAGCTGAATGTAATGATACCTCGCTTGCTATTAGTCCATATGCAAATGAGCAGGTAAGTGCACCGAGGGCAGGCCCAAGCCACCCTGTGCACCCTGTTCCTCCTGCTTCTTCTCCTTTTTGATTGACAGGACCAGGTTCCGGCATAGTCATCTCGTCTGGCCAGAGGAAGCAGGAGCCTGCTTCTGGAGATCTCTTCCATGAAACAGTGCATTCGACTGAACATTAAAAATATTATTGTTAGGGTACTTTCACACTTGCGTTGCTTGATTCCGGCAGGCAGTTCCGTTGCCTGAACTGACTGCCTGATCAGGCAAACTGTATGCAAACGGATGTCATTTTTTCTGACTGATCAGGCATTTTTCAGACTGATCAGGATCCTGATCAGTCTAAAAAATGCCTGATCAGTCAGAAAAATGCATTGCAATACCGGATCCGTTTTTCCGGTGTCATCGCGCAAAACGGATCCGTTTTTTTTTTTCTTCTCATTTTTAAAGGTCTGCGCATGCGGCATTCCGGTATTTTGAATACATTCCTATGGAAAAAAATGCCTTCAGGCAAGTCTTCAGTTTTTTTCGCCGGAGATAAAACCGTAGCATGACTGAACTGAAGACATCCTGATGCAAACTGAACGGATTACTCTCCATTCAGAATGCATGGGGATATGCCTGATCAGTTCTTTTCCGGTATAGAGCCCCTGTGATGGAACTCTATGCCGGTAAAGAAAAACGCTAATGTGAAAGTAGCCTTAGCCCAAAATGATTTAAATGCAATCATAAAAAATGCTGCAAAGCTACATTTGTATAGAGGGCACTCCAACTTCTGAAAGGAGCGATTCTGCCTTAAAAAGTAGATTATAGAATTGCTGCGTCTATAGTTTTGCTGCTATAGAGACACTGACAAGGTTTTAATGCCTTGCATTCAATCACCGTGAAAGGAGATTTCAAGTACGTCTAGGTATATAAAAAGCCCAAAAACTTCCCTGCTGTTTTTCTCCTTCAGATGTTATTTTCTCATGATTTGCTATTTTCAGCATACTGTACAAAATGTCATCTATTCTTGATTATTAAATTAAATAATCATGACTTGCCACTAGAGGGCAGTATCGTAATAGAAGTGATGCTGTAGCTTCCAGTAGATTTCAGTGCGATTGGACTTTTCACCATGCCCTTTAGGTTTCTGTTGGCAGACTGTATTTAGTGAGATCTTACGTTTCCTTCAGAGATAAGTTTCGCTATAGGGGACTGGCATCTCCTTATCTATTTATTGAAGTAACGTGCTCCTTCGGCCTCATGCACAGGGCCGTTACCCGGCCATTCCGTGCATTTGGGGCCCCAATGCACAGGTACCATCGGTGCAGCTGCCGCAGACGGATCCAGACCCATTCCACTTGAATGGGTCCGTGATCCGGTCGCACCGCCAAAAAATATAGAACATGTTCTAATTTTGTTTTGCGGTGCGGAGGCACGGAGAGAACCCCCACAGAAGCACTCTGTAGTTCTTCCGTAGGGTTCCGTGCCTCCGTTCCGCACCGCTCTTTCTGGATTGTGGACCCATTCAAGTGAATAGGTCCACATCTGTGATGCAGTGTGCACACGAACGGGTGCCCGTATATTGAAGACCCAATGTTTGCAGGCCGCAATACGGGCCCAGCCTGTGCATGAGGCCTTAAAGGGATATTTCTGCTATAGGCAATTAAGGCTACTTTCACACTTGCGTTTTGGGCAGATCCGTCATGGATCTGCAAAAACGGATCCATTACAATAATACAGCCACATGCGTTTGTCATGAATGGATCCAGTTGTCTTATGTCTTCTATAGCCATGAACGGATCCGTTTGTATTATCTGTAACATAGCCAAGAACGATCTGTCATGAACTCCATTGAAAGTCAATGGGGGACGGATCTGTTTTCTATTGTGCCAGATTGTGTCATAGAAAACGGATCCGTCCCTATTGACTTTCATTTTGTGCCAGGACGTTTGGCTCAGTTTCGTCAAGCGGACAGCAAAACGTTGGAGGCAGCGTTTCGGTGTCCGCCTCCAGAGCGGAAGGGAGACTGAACGGAGGCAAACTGATGCATTGTGAGCGGATACTTTTCCATTCAGAATGCATTAGGCCTCTTTCACACGAGCGTGTCCGGATAAGGTCCGGATGTGTTGCGGCAAACCCGCGCGAGTAGGTACCCAATTGCAGTCAGTGATGGATCATGTGACTGACCATGTGATGAGCGTAGATTTTCACGCAACGCACAAGTGATGCTTGAAAATCACCGCTCATGTGAACAGCCCCATAGAAATGAATGGGATTTAGTGCGGATGCAATGCGTTCAACTCACGCATTGCACCCGCGCTGAAAACTCGCCCGTGTGAAAGGGGCCTTAGGGTAAAAACTGATCTGTTTTGGACCGCTTGTGAGAGCCCTGAATGGATCTCACAAAAGGAAGACAAAACGCCAGTGTGAAAGTAGCCTAATGTGGCAGCCGTTCCACCACTTGAAATTAAATTCTCCAAAGTAGGTGGTGGTCCTAATGGTGCGACATCTGGGGCATATTCTGTAGCTATGGAATAATTGCCAGTAGCGGGAATACCCCCTTATTAACGCGCTAGGACGTTGGCTTTGGGTACACAAACTAAAAGAGGGGGAAGACAGTGCCGACAGGAGTCTGTGTATTAACCCTTTGCACACTGTATTCTAATGCTTCTTCATTGTTTCCCCAGTTTGTAAAATGAACGTACATAGACGCTGTGAATCTAATGTAGCACCAAACTGTGGAGTGGATTCTCGAGGCATAGCTAAAGTACTGGCTGACCTGGGAGTTACGCCGGATAAAATCACCGCCGCGGGCCAGAGGAGGAAAAAGGTACAATCTGATCTTTAATATATGCAGAGTGGTCAATCTTTTACTGAATCCGGACCCATTCATTTCTGTCGGGCTGTGCACATGAGCGGTGATTTTCACGCATCACTTGTGCGTTGCGTGAAAATTGCAGCATGCTCTATATTGTGCGTTTTTCATGGCCCCATAGAAGTGAATGGGGCTGCGTGAAAATCGCAGGCATCCGCAAGCAAGTGCGGATACGGTGCGATTTTTACGCATGGTTGCTAGGTGACGATTGAGATTTGAGTTATTATTTTCCCTTATAACATGGTTATAAGGGAAAATATTAACCTTCTTAATACAGAATGCTTAGTAAAATAGGGATGGAGGGGTTAAATATTTTTTTTTTAACTCACCTCACCCACTTGTTTGCGCAGCCCGGCTTCTCTTCTCTTCTGTCTTCTTTGATGACCTGGGAGAAAATGACCTGTGGTGACGTCACTGTGCTCATCACATGCCATCACATGATCCATCACCATGGTGACGGACCATGTGATGAGCGCAGTGCTGCAGTTTTGTTACAACTGTGGGGGGTTAGCTCTTCTCCAGGGGTCATTCTCACAGGTTACTTCACCAGACACGGAAAAAGCCGTTAAAAAGCGTCCCTGTTTCGTCCGTGAAGATCTGTGTTTGGTCCGTGTGTCAGTTTTTACCATCCGTGTGTCATCCTTAATCCACAGACGTTGCTCAGCTGAAAATTAATCTCCGGAGCATCTCCTATCAGTCTTCAGTTTAAAACGGACGGAACACAGATGCCATGTTGTGTCACGTTATTTTCACGGACTCATAGACTTCAATGGGCTTGTTTGGTCCCCATCACGGACCAAAGCGGTGCATGTCTCTGTGATTTTTTTTACTGACCTATGGTGAACAGACACATTAAAATCCATGGGTACGTGTACAGTCCGCAGAAAATGCGGACAGCACGCATCAGTGAAAAGCGGAAATGTGGACGAGACCTGACTGTGTGAAAGCAGCTAAGACAGCATCACTTTGGAAGCAGAACAGTTAGGCCCCTTGCAGACGAGCGTGTCCGGATGCGTTGCGGATTCGTTCAGTGAAAACTGCGTGATTTCGCAAACAAGGCCATTCAGTTTTGTTTGCGGTCGCGTTAAGTTTTTATAGTGCGGGCGCATTGATATTTATTGCGTTCTGCACGCACGTCATAAAAAATGGAATGTTTACAAACAACATCTCTTAGCAACCATCCGTGAAAAACGCATCTCATCTGCACTCACTTGCGGATGCGATGCGATTTTCACTCAGCCCCAGTCACTTCTTTGGGGCCTGCGTTGCATTAAAATCGCAGAATATAAAACATGATGCGATTTTCATGCAACGCACATATGTGATGCGTGAAAACCAACACTCATTTACACGGACCCATTGAAATGAATAAGTCCGTATTCAGTGTGGGCGCAATGCTTTCGCATCGTGCATTGCACCCGTACGGAAAACTCGCTCATGTGAAAGGGGCCTTAGGCTCATGTGACAGATTGGCTCCAGATGCGTTCAGGGTGTGTTCAGTGAAACACGCACCATTTTGCAAGCAAATTTAGTCAGTTTTGTCTACGATTGCGTTCAGTTTTTTCCGCACGAGTGCAATGCGTTTAAAAAGCTGAAGGTTCACAAAACAACATCTCTTAGCAACCATCAGTGAAAAACGCATTGCATCCGCACTTGCTTGCGGATGCAATGTGTTTTTCACGCAGCCCCATTCACTTTTATGGGGCCAGGGCTGCGTGAAAAATGCAGAATATAAAATATACTATGATTTTCATGCAACGCAGAACTGATGCGTAAAAAATAAAGCTCATGTACACAGCCCCATTGAAATAAATGGGTCAGGATTTAGGCCCCTTGCAGACGAGCGTGCCGGATTCAGTCCGGATACGTTGCAGGCGGGTTCAGGGAGGGTTCGCACCAATTTGTCTGTTGCATTGTTCAGTTTTTTTACACGCTAGTGCAAAGGGTTTAATGTGTTTTGCACGCACATGATAAAAAACTGAATGTTGGTACCCAGACCCGAACCCGGAGTTCTTCATTGAAGTTCGGGTTTGGGTTCTGTGTTGTGAAAATTGTATTATTTTCCATTATAACATGGTTATAATGGAAAATAATAGCATTCTTTAATACAGAATGCTAAGTAAAATGTCCCTTGAGGGTTAAAAAATAATAAAAAAATTACTCACCTCATCCACTTGATCGCGCAGCCGTTATCGTCTTCTTCTTCTTTCAGGACCTGCAAAAAGGACCTGTGATGACGTCAGCGCAGGTCCTTTTTTCAGGTCCTGAAAGATGAAAGAAGACGATAACTGGTGCGCGATCAAGTGGATGAGGTGAGTAATTTTAAAAAAAAAATTTTAACCCTCAAGGGACATTTTACTATGCATTCTGTATTAAAGAATGCTATTATTTTCCATTATAACCATGGTATAATGAAAAATAATAAAGTAAATAAACTTTAATGGGGTCCTGGGGCTCATCCCTATTTATTAACACCATCTCCTTAGCAGCCATCTTTGAAAATCGCATTGCATCCGCACTTGCTCGCGGATGCTTGAGATTTTCACGCAGCCCCATTCACTTCTATGGGCCCAGCGTTGCGTGAAAAACGCAGAATATAGAACATGCTGCGATTTTCACGCAACGCAAAAGTGATGCGTTAAAAACATCGGTCATGTACACAACCCCATTGAAATGAATGGGTCAGGATTCAGTGCGGGTGCAATGCGTTCACGTCACGCATTGCACCAGCGCGGAAAACTCGCCCGCGTGAAAGGGGCCTTAGTGCGGGTGCACCCGTGTGTGAAAGGGGCCTTAGGCCTCTTGTACACAAACGTATTTGGTTTTCATGTCCGTTCCTTTTTATTTTGCAAGGTTCTCCGTTGCATTTTGTTTTGTATGTCCGTATTTCAGTTCCGCAAAAAAATAGAACATGTCCTATTATTGTCAGCATTACCAGCAAGGATAGGACTGTTCTATTAGTGGCCAGCTGTTCAGTTCCGCAAAGTACGGAATGCACACGGACGTCATCAGTATTTTTTGCAAATCACAAAATACATACGGTCGTGTGTAAGAGGCCTTAAAAGAAATTTGCCTAAACAATTATATGTACAAATTTTTGGGAGTGTATGCAAAAATATTTCCATTCAGTTACAGCAAATGGTGATCCTGAAAATAGTATTGTATTTGCGGGAAGTTTTGTTTACTTTGTTTAATGCAGATTTATTGCATGTGCATAGGATAAATGCATTATTTTCTATGTGACTAATATTATATATTTCTCCTAGTTAAATGCAGGCGCTGAGACCCAGCCTCCAGTCCCGGGGGCTCCAACAGTGGAAGATGACAGGTCAAAATCAGCACCCACGTCTCCGTGTGATCAAGGTTTGAGACTTCTTTATCTTTTCATAGTTTATGTATATATTTATATTAGGCTGTTTCAAGCAATATGCAACTACTCTGTTAGCGTAAGGGCTCATGCACACGACCGCATGTATTTTGCGGTCCGCAAAACACGGATCCACAAAAAATACAGTGGACGTCCCTGTGCATTCCATATTCCGTCTTTTGCGGAACGGAACAGCTGGCCCCTAATAGAACAGTACTATCCAAAATGCGGACAATAATAGGACATGTTCTATTTTTTTTTGCGGAACGGACCTACGGAAATAGGAAAACAGCGTGCACACAGAGTAACTTCCGTTTTTTTTTTTTTTTTGCAGACCCAAATTGCCGTTAAGCCTCATTTACACGTCAGTGTTTGGTCAGTGATTTCCATCAGTGATTGTGAGCCAAAACCAGGATTGGAGCCTCCACAGACATAGGCCTCATGCACACGACCGTGCCATTTTTTTGCGGTCCACAAACCGCGGATTCGCAAAAAACGGGAGCCGCCCGTGTGCCTTCTGCAATTTGCGGAACGGAACGGGCGGCCCATTGTAGAAATTTCTTATCTTGTCCGCTGAACGGACAAGAATAGGACATGCTATATTTTTTTTTTGCAGGGCCACGGAGTGCTGTCCGCATCTTTTGCGGCTCCATTGAAGTGAAAAAAATGCGTCTCGGATGCGTATCACAAAAACGGTCGTGTGCATGAGGCCATAAAGGAAAGGTCTGCACCTGTTCTGTGTTTAGAGCCGCACCTGGTTTTGGCTCACAACCACTGATGGAAATCACTGACCGAACACTGACGTGTGAATGAGGCTTTAGGCTTAGGCCTCTTTCACACGACAGTATGTCCATTTCAGTGTTTTGCGGTCCGTTTTTCACGGATCCGTTGTTCCGTTTTTTGCTTCCGTTGTGGTTCCGTTTCCGTTCCGTTGTTCCGTTCCGTTTTTCCGTATGGCAAATACAGTATACAGTAATTTCATATAAAAAATTGGGCTGGGCATAACATTTTCAATAGATGGTTCCGCAAAAAACGGAACGGATACGGAAGACATACGGATGCATTTCCGTATGCATTCTGTTTTTTTGCGGACCCATAGACTTTAATGGAGCCACGGAACGTGATTTGCGGCCAAATATAGGACATGTTCTATCTCTCAACGGAACGGAAATACGGAAACGGAATGCATACGGAACACATTCCGTTTTTTTTGCGGAACCATTGGAATGAATGGTTCCGTATACGGACCGCAAAAAACGGCCCGCAAAACGGAAAAAAAAAACGGTCGTGTGAAAGAAGCCTTGGATTGCATGCACGTTTTGTCTGCAATTGCGTCTGAATTGTATCTGGATTGCATCCTAAACCATTCGCTTGCTATCCCAGCCTTGTGTCTTCTGAATGCTGCCTGCCACAGCAATGTAATTGTACTGACCTGGAGAATGAAGGTAACAGATCAGTTTTACCCTAGAAACCTAACTGCAGAATACATTTTTTCTTCCAATTCGACACCATTTGCAATTTTTGTTCCAGCCTCCCACTACATCATATACAAAAGTGTATGGTGCCTTTAGAAAGTGCAACTTTTCCCTGCAAAACAACAAGCCCTCATATGGCTATGTGAATGGAAAAATAAAAAAGTTATGGCTTCGGGAAGGCAGGGAGGGAAAAACGAATCCTAAAGAGTATTGATGAGCAGCATAGGCAATATTCGAATTCGCTAATTTTTGGCCGAATATTCGCCATAAATTCGCAAATTCAAGAATTCGTGATCTCCAGTCATTGTTTACTTGATTTCGAAAAAAATTGGCAATGTAATATATTCACGATAAATTGGCGATTAGAATATTCAACACTATTCGCGAATATAAATATATAGCACTATATTCTAAATAATTCTAAATATATTTGCAAATTCTCGAAGTGGCGATATTCGCGATTAAAATTCGCAATTCAAATATTCGCGCTCAACACTACTAAGGCTACTTTCACATTAGCGTTTTTCTTTTTTCAGCATAGAGTTCCGTCACAGGGGCTCTATACCGGAAAAGAACTGATCAGGCATATCCCCATGCATTCTGAATGGAGAGTAATCCGTTCAGGATGCATCAGGATGTCTTCAGTTCAGTCATTTTGACTGATCAGGCAAAAGAGAAAACCGTAGCATGCTACGGTTTTATCTCCGGCGAAAAAAACTGAAGACTTGCCTGAATGCCGGATCTGGCATTTTTTTTCATAGGAATGTATTAGTGCCGGATCCGGCATTCAAAATACTGGAATGCCGAATCCACTCTCCCGGTCTGCGCATGCGCAGACCTTTAAAAATGAGAAAAAAATAAATACTGCATCCGTTTTGCCTGCTGACACCGGAAAAACAGATCCGGTATTGCAATGCATTTTTCTGACTGATCAGGCATTTTTCAGACTGATCAGGATTCTCATCAGTCTGAAAAATGCCTGATCAGTCAGAAAAAATGACATGCGTTTGCATACAGTTTGCCTGATCAGGCAGTCAGTTCAGGCAACGGAACTGCCTGCCGGAATCAAGCAACGCAAGGGTGAAAGTACAGTAAAGAGGTTAACTGCCCATTTTGTCCACTGAATTTGTTGCAGATTCCGCACCAGTGATGGCCAGTTCGCAGTGTTCGCCAGCGAACAAATGCGGGCTGCCATCTTGACTCACAAGTCCGGCGATGCACAGGTAAGCCCTTACCTGTGCCTGTGCTGGGAGCCGGTCTGAAACAAATGTGGTCACCGGGAGCAGGCAGTTCCGAGAAAAGCCGCCGGGGGCCTTCATCGGGCTGTTCTCGGAACTTGACCGGATTTGATTTCAGACCGGCTCCCAGCACAGGTAAGGGCTTACCTGTGCATCGCCGGACTTGTGAGTCAAGATGGCAGCCCGCATGTGTTCGCTGGCGAACACTGCGAACTGACCATCACTGTTCCGCACCACAAATCGCTGGGGGAATGTCTTCATTCTGGGAAATATGACAGGAACAGTTTTTTTTCCGGACTACACAGAGCCATATGAAACCTGCCTAAGGCAAATTTGCATTAACCACTTCCCCATTCCCTTGTTGGCTTGACGGTCTTGTGTGTATCAGGACTGTGGTCACATAACGCTCCCATTGATATAGTAGCGGGATTCCATATGCTGTGTTAGGCCTCTTTCACACGAACGATACGGATTAGGTCAGGATGCGTTCAGGGAAACTCGCACCATTTTGCAAGCAAGTTCAGTCAGTTTTGTCACGCGCGTGATAAAAAAAACGGAAGGTTTACAAACAACATCTCTTAGCAATCATCAGTGAAAAACGCATTGCATCCGTACTTGCTTGCGGATGCAATGCGTTTTTCATTGAAGCCCCATTGACTTCTATGGGGCCAGGGCTGCGTGAAAAACGCAGAATATAGAACATGCTGCGTTTTTTACACAACGCAGAACTGGATTCAGTGCGGGTGCTATGCGTTCACGTCGCGCATTGCACCTGCGCGGAAAACTCGCTCGTGTGAAAGGGGCCTAAAGAGGACCTATCAGCTGGTTCAGAAAATAATTTATTACACATAAAATAGCAGTGCTGCATACTTATTTTTTTTTTGCTCTGCCCTGTACTTTTCCTCTGTTATTTCTCCTGGAATTGTCTGAATAAGGGCTTGTTCACACGACCGTATGGCTTTTTCAGTGTTTTGCGGGCAGTTTTTAACTGATCCGTTTTACCGTTTTTTGTTTCAGTAGTGTTTCCAGTTCCATTCCGTTTTTCTGGATGGCATATACAGTAATTGCCTAGAAAAAATTGAGCTGGGCATAAAATTTTCAATAGATGGTTCCGCAAAAACGGAACGGATACAGAAGACATACGGAGTACATTCTGCTTTTTTGGCGGAACCATTTAAATGAATGGTTCCGTATACGGAACTAAAAAAAGTCCCGTATACGGAACGTAAAAAAACGTTTGTGTGAACGAGCCCTAAGGCTGGTTTCACACAGGCGTTGCGGGAAAATGTGCAGGTGCATTGCGGGAACACGCGCGATTTTTCTGCGTGAGTGCAAAACATTGTAATGCGTTTTGCACTTGCGTGAGAAAAATCGCTTGTTTGGTACCCAAACCCGAACTTCTTCACAGAAGTTCGGGCTTGGGATCGGTGTTCTGTAGATAACATGGTTATAAGGGAAAATAATAGCATTCTGAATACAAAATGCATAGTAAAATAGCGCTGGAGGGGTTAAATAAAAAAAAAAAAAATGTTACTCACCTTAATCCACTTGATCGCGCAGCCGGCATCTCCTTCTGTCTTCATCTTAGCTGTGTGCAGTAACAGGACCTGTGGTGACGTCACTCCAGTCATCACATGATCCATCACATGATCTTTTACCATGGTGATGGATCATGTGATGGACCATGTGATGACCGGAGTGACGTCACCACAGGTCCTGTTACTGCACACAGCTAAGATGAAGACAGAAGGAGATGCCGGCTGCGCGATCAAGTGGATTAAGGGGAATTAAATCATTATTATTATTTTTTTTTAACCCCTCCAGCGCTATTGTACCATGCATTTTGTATTCAGAATGCTATTATTTTCCCTTATAACCATCTTATAAGGGAAAATAATAATGATCGGGTCTCCATCCCGATCGTCTCCTTGCAACCGTGCATACAAATCGCACCACATCCGCACTTGCTTGCGGATGCTTGCGATTTTCACGCAACCCCATTCATTTCTATGGGGCCTGCGTTACGTGAAAAACGCAGAATATAGAGCATGCTGCGATTTTCACGCAACGCACAAGTGATGCGTGAAAATCACCGCTCATGTGAACAGCCCCATAGAAATGAATGGGTTGGGATTCAGTGCGGGTGCAATGCGTTCAACTCACGCATCGCATCCGCGCGGAATACTCGCCCGTGTGAAAGGGGCCTAAGGCCTCTTGCACACGAACGTATTTTCTTTCCGTGTCCGTTCTATTTTTTTGCGGAACCATTCACTTCAATGGGTCCGGAAAAAAAAAATGGAAGTTACTCCGTGTGCATTCCGTTTCCGTATGTCCGTATTTCCGTTCCGCAAAAAAATAGAACATGTCCTATTATAGTCCACATTACGGACCAGGATAGTACTGTTCTATTGGGGGCCAGCTGTTCCGTTCCGCAAAATACGGAATGCACATGGATGTCATCCGTATTTTTTGCGGATCCGTTTTTTGCAGACCGCAAAATACATACGGTCGTGTGCAAGTGGGCTAAATCTGAATAAATATCATCACTGATTGGTCAGTTTCACGATGTGTAGGGGACACACCCTTTTGACAAGAGGAATAATAGATTCCAGTTGAAGGTTTGCTCATACATTTCCAGAAGGAATAACAGAGGACGGCACAATGCAGAGAAAAAAAAATATTATTTCATGGCGAATGCGGTTTACTAAATTAGGTATGTCAGGAGCTGTGGCAGGTCCTCGTTAATCTATGTTCATTAAGGAGTTAAATACTTATTGTTTTTCTTTTGCCTTCAATTAGAAATTAAGGAACTTGAAAATAACATCAGGAAAGCACTTTCATTTGAGAACCGAGGAGAAGAGCACAAAGCGGCAGCCACTGCGACAACGGACAGTCAGCTAACGATAACCGGGGAAAACGGAGAGAACGGGGATATCAAAACTCACCAGACAAAGAAGACCGGCCTGGAGGATTTCAACTTCATCAAAGTATTAGGAAAAGGCAGTTTTGGAAAGGTAAGAGCTGTGATGTTATTAAAGGGGTTGTCCAGGATTATAAACACATATCTGCTTTCTTCCAAAAACAGCACCACACCTGTCCACAGGTTGTGTGTGGAACTGCAGCTCACCCCCATTTACTTCAATGGAGCTGAGCTGCAATACCAGACACAAACTACGGACGGGGCAATTTGCAGACCACAAAACAGGAAATGGTCGTGCTCATGAGCCCTTAGTATGTAGCTGAACATCCTCCGTGTACAGGTAATGCCGTCTTGTGGCGTATGCTTCTCTGACCGATGTATGTCTCCATATGAAATAAGCAGTATACAGAAGAATGACCTCAAGTGCAGAGAGACAGAAAAATAAACACATCTTGCACAATATGTTGAATTAGTCTTAAAACTCAAAATAGGTGCAAATGCCTCCAGGTGCAAAAACAGTAGGTAAATAAGGCCTCATGCACACGACCTTGGTGTGCATCCGTGGCCGTTGTGCCGTTTTCCTTTTTTTTTTCGCGAACCCATTGACTTTCAATGGGTCCGTGGAAAAATCGGAAAATGCACCGTTTTGCAGCCGAGACCGTGATCCGTGTATCCTGTCTGTCAAAAAAATATGACCTGTCCTATTTTTTTGACGGACAACGGTTCACGGACCCATTCAAGTCAATGGGTCCGTGAAAGAACACGGATGCACACAAGATTGGCATCCGTGTCCGTGATCCGTGGCCGTAGGTTACTTTCATACAGACGGATCCGAAGATCCGTCTGCATAAAAGCTTTTTCAGAGCTGAGTTTTCACTTCTTGAAAACTCAGATCCGACAGTATATTCTAACACAGAGGCGTTCCCATAGTGATGGGGACGCTTCTAGTTAGAATATACAACGAACTGTGTACAAGACTGCCCCCTGCTGCCTGGCAGCACCCGATCTCTTACAGGGGGCTGTGATCCGTACAATTAACCCCTCAGGTCCCCAGTTTAAATTTCATTGGTGGCCAGTGCGGCCCCCCCTCCCTCCCTCTATTGTATTAATAACATTGGTGGCACAGTGTGGCCCCCCCTCCCTCCCTCCCTCTATTGTAATAAAAACATTGGTGGCCAGTGTGCGGCCTCCCCCCCCCGAACATTGGTGGCCAGTGTGCGGCCTCCCCCGGCCCCCCCTCCCTCCCTCTATTGTAATAAGAACATTGGTGGCCAGTGTGCGGCCTCCCCCCCGAACATTGGTGGCCAGTGTGCGGGCCCCCCCCCCCCCGATCATTGGTGGCAGCGGAGTTCCGATCGGAGTCCCAGTTTAATCGCTGGGGCTCCGATCGGTAACCATGGCAACCAGGACGTTACTGCAGTCCTGGTTGCCATGGTTACTTAGTAATAGTAGAAGCATCATACTTACCTGCTGGCTGCTGCGATGTCTGTGTCCGGCCGGGAGCTCCTCCTACTGGTAAGTGACAGATCATTAAGCAATGCGCCGCACAGACCTGTCACTTACCAGTAGGAGGAGCTCCCGGCCGGACACAGACATCGCAGCAGCCAGCAGGTAAGTATGATGCTTCTACTATTGCTAAGTAACCATGGCAACCAGGACTGCAGTAGCGTCCTGGTTGCCATGGTTACCGATCGGAGCCCCAGCGATTAAACTGGGACTCTGATCGGAACTCCGCTGCCACCAATGATCGGGGGGGGGGGGGGGGGAGAGGGGAGGCCGCACACTGGCCACCAATGTTCTTAATACAATAGAGGGAGGGAGCGGGGGCTGGGGGAGGCCGCACACTGGCCACCAATGTTATTATTACAATAGAGGGAGGGAGGGGGGGCCGCACTGGCCACCAATGAAATTTAAACTGGGGAGGGGGGGTCTGCCCCCTGCTGCCTGGCAACCGTGATCTCTTACAGGGGGCTATGATACGCACAATTAACCCCTTCAGGTGCGGCACCTGAGGGGTTAATTGTGCTGATCACGGCCCCCTGTAAGAGGTCGGGTGCTGCCAGGCAGCAGGGGGCAGTCATGTACACAGTTTGTAGTATATTCTAACTAGAAGCGTCCCCATCACCATGGGAATGCCTCTGTGTTAGAATATACTGTCGGATATGAGTTTTCACGATGTAGCTCATATCCGACAGTATATTCTAACATAGAGGCGTTCCCATGGTGATGGGGACGCTTCAAGTTAAAATATACCATCGGATTGGAGAAAACTCAGATCCGATGGTATAAAAGGGACTCCGGACTTTACATTGAAAGTCAATGGGGACGGATCCTTTTGCAATTGCACCATATTGTGTCAACGTCAAACGGATCTGTCCCCATTGACTTGCATTGTAATTCAGGACGGATCCGTTTGGCTCCGCACGGCCAGGCGGACACCAAAACTTTTTTTTCATGTCCGTGGATCCTCCAAAAATCAAGGAAGACCCACGGATGAAAAAACGGTCACGGATCACGGACCAACGGAACCCTGTTTTGCGGACAGTGAAAAAATACTGTCGTGTGCATGAGGCCTTAGACTGATAAATATCACAGTTGGAAACAGGCTATTTATTCATGAAAACAGGCGATGACACTATAGTAAATGTGCCCCATACTGTCCTGCTACCTCTGTGTATCCAATGAAAGGAAGAGCAGACTCAGCTATATGTATCATGCTAAGGGTATAAACAAACAACGCAATAGCACTTTGCAAACACAAATAATCAAGAAAATACAACAGTGCCATCCTCACTATAGAAAATGTACTAATGCTAATGTTACATTATAAATGTGAGATTCTTGGCAAATACATTTTGTACAAAATTATTTGTGTCTGTCCGCCAGCGTCAAGGCGATCTCTTCAGGACTGGAACCTACACTAAATGCTACCTTCGCTGATGCTGTACTGGCCTCCATTAAATTCAGGGAATGCAGGTTCTACCTCATACTAAGAGCTCATGAACACGACTGTTGGTTGTTTTGCGGTCTGAAAACAAACACGGATATCAGCCAAGTGCATTCCGCATTTTGCTGAACAGAAGGGCCAGCCCCTAATAGAACAGTCCTATCCTTGTCTGTAATGTGGACAATGATAGGACATGTTCTATTGTTTGCGGAATGGCCACACGGACACACAACGCACACAGAGTCATTTCCATTTTTTGCGGCCACATTGAAGTGAATGGTTCCTTATACGGCCGCAAAAAAAGGGGGGGGGGGGGGGGGCGGCGAAAATAAAAATAAAACCTTTGTGTGCATGAGCCCGAATTTAAAGCAGCCTGTGGAAGGGATGGGATGATAGGAGTGCATTCAGACTTGGAGGTGACCACACGTCCATCTACTATAAGGGCAAAAAAATGACACATCCTGTAAGATATGATATGGTAGAGTTACTGACACTCTTAGGCCTCATGCACACGACCGTTGTGTGCATCCGTGGCCGTTGTGCCGTTTTCCGTTTTTTTTCGCGGACCCATTGACTTTCAATGGGTCCGTGGAAAAATCGGAAAATGCACCGTTTTGCAGCCGAGGCCGTGATCCGTGTATCCTGTCCGTCAAAAAAATATGACCTGTCCTATTTTTTTGACGGACAACGGTTCACGGACCCATTCAAGTCAATGGGTCCGTGAAAGAACACGGATGCACACAAGATTGGCATCCGTGTCCGTGATCCGTGGCCGTAGGTTGCTTTCATACAGACGGATCCGAAGATCCGTCTGCATAAAAGCTTTTTCAGAGGTGAGTTTTCACTTCGCGAAAACTCAGATCCGACAGTATATTCTAACACAGAGGCGTTCCCATGGTGATGAGGACGCTTCAGGTTAGAATATACTGAAAAACTGTGTACATGACTGCCCCCTGCTGCCTGGCAGGTGCTGCCAGGCAGCAGGGGGCAGACCCCCCCCCCCCCCTGTTTTTAACTCATTTGTGGCCAGTGCGGCCGCCCCCCCCCCCCTCCCTCCCCTGTAGTTAACTTCTTGGTAGCCAGCCCCCCCTCCCTCCCCTGTAGTTAACTAATTGGTGTCCAGTGGGCCCCCCCTCCGTCCGCTATAGATAACTCATTGGTGGCCAGTGGGCCCTCTCCCCTCCCACCCCCTCCTAATTAAAATCGCCCCCCTATCATTGGTGGCAGTGGTGAGTACCGATCGGAGTCCCAGTGTAATCGCTGGGGCTCCGATCGGTAACCATGGCAACCGGGACGCTACTGCAGTCCCGGTTGCCATGGTAGCTTAGCAATTTGTAGAAGCTTTATACTTACCTGAAGAGCAGCGATGTCTGTGACCGGCCGGGAGCTCCTCCTACTGGTAAGTGACAGGTCTGTGCTATAAGCAATGCGCCGCACAGACCTTTCACTTACCAGTAGGAGGAGCTCCCGGCCGGTCACAGACATCGCAGCTCTTCAGGTAAGTATGAAGCTTCTACAAATTGCTAAGCTACCATGGCAACCGGGACTGCAGTAGCGTCCCGGTTGCCATGGTTACCGATCGGAGCCCCAGCGATTACACTGGGACTCCGATCGGTACTCACCACTGCCACCAATGATAGGGGGGCGATTTTAATTAGGAGGGGGAGGGAGGGGAGAGGGCCCACTGGCCACCAACGAGTTATCTACAGGGGAGGGAGGGGGGGCCCACTGGACACCAACGAGTTTACTACAGGGGAGGGAGGGGGGGGGGCGGCCGCACAGGGGAGGGGGGGGGGGGGGCGGCCGCACTGGCCACCAATGAGTTAACTACAGGGGAGGGAGGGGGGGCGGCCGCACTGGCCACCAATGAGTTAAAAACAGGGGGGGGGGGGGTCTGCCCCCTGCTGCCTGGCAGCACCTGCCAGGCAGCAGGGGGCAGTCATGTACACAGTTTTTCAGTATATTCTAACCTGAAGCGTCCCCATCACCATGGGAACGCCTCTGTGTTAGAATATACTGTCGGATCTGATTTTCACGATGTAGCTCATATCCGACAGTATATTCTAACATAGAGGCGTTCCCATGGTGATGGGGACGCTTCAAGTTAAAATATACCATCGGATTGGAGAAAACTCCAATCCGATGGTATAAAAGAACTCCAGACTTTACATTGAAAGTCAATGGGGACGGATCCGTTTGAAATGGCACCATATTGTGTCAACTTCAAACGGATCCGTCCCTATTGACTTGCATTGTAATTCAGGACGGATCCGTTTGGCTCCGCACGGCCAGGCGGACGCCAAAACGACTTTTTTTTTCATGTCCGTGGATCCTCCAAAAATCAAGGAAGACCCACGGACGAAAAAACGGTCACGGATCACGGACCCCGTTTTTTCGGACCGTGAAAAAAAACTGTCGTGTGCATGAGGCCTTATGCTAGAGACTTATTCATATTAATAGATCGGGTAGGGGAATCAGATTGTAGGGGCACCAACACTATGGCCCCTTTCACACTGAGTTTTCCGCGCGGATGCGATGCGTGAGATGAACGCATTGCACCCGCACTGAATCCGGACCCATTCACTTCCATGGGGCTGTGCAGATGAGCGGTAATTTTCACGCATCACTTGTGTGTTGCGTGAAAATCGCAGCATGTTCTATATTCTGCGTTTTTCACGCAACGCAGGCCCCATAGAAATTAATGGGGCTGTGTAAAAAAAAATCACAAGCATCCACAAGCAAGTGCAGATGCGGTGCGATTTTCACGCATGGTTGCTAGGAGATGATAGGGATGAGCAACCCCGGACCCCATTAAAGTAAATTCACTGCATTATTTTCCCTTATAACATTGTTATAAGGGAAAATAATAGCATTCTTAATACAGAATGCTTACTAAACTATCGATTGAGGGGTTAAAAAATAAAATAATTGACTCACCTCATCCACTTGATCGAGCAGCCGGCATCGTCTTCTTTCTTCTTCTTTCAGGATCTTCTATCTTCATTAAGCAGGACCTGCTCTGACGTCACCGCGCTCACCACGTGGTGAGCACGATTATGTCATCAAAGGTCCTTTTGCAGGTCCTGAAAGAAGAAAGAAGACATGCCGGCTGCGCGAACAAGTGAATAAGGTGAGTTAATTTTTTTTTTTTTTTAACCCCTCAATCGACATTTTAGTAAGCATTCTGTATTAAGAATGCGATTATTTTCCCTTATAACCATTTTATAAGGGAAAATAATAAAATCTACAGAACACTTAACCCAAACCCGAACTTCAGTGAAGAAGTTCAGGTCTGGGTACGACATGCAGTTTTTTATCATGCGCGTGCAAAACACATTGCACCCGCGCGATAAAAACTGAACAACGCAACGCAATCGCAGTCAAAACTGACTGAAATTGCGGGCGCACTCACGCAGGTTTCCTGCAATGCACACGCGATGCATCCGGAGCAAATACGGGATGCCCGTGTGAAAGAGGCCTAAAGATACTCACAAACCTCAATGGGACATTAAAGGGGTTATCCGAGACTAAAAAATTTCCCCCATACGCCGGATCCCTCACACTGAATATACTTACCTGGCTCCCCGCTCCCTGGCACGCTCCTGGTCCCCGCACCGCCGCTACTGTTTCTCCATGTGTACAGATGAAAACATCTGGTGTCGGAGGGAAGGGAGCAGCCAATGGCAGGCAGGGACGGAGACGAGCCTCCCTAGCGTCACTCGCCTTTGGAGCCAATTTTTGTTTGATTGCATTTTACTCATTGTTGGCTAAAAATCATATTTTCAGTTGGCCTTTATTAAAAATATTGAGCCATTCTATCACAAAGGGTTAACAGTTTTTCTAACTGTGTGACTGGTCTTTCACTTTGTGCTGGACATCTAATTACCCTTATCTCTAAACTACTAAGATGTTATAAACACTTATTTAAGCCACATTCTTATCAGTAAGATAAGGATTGAGCTGTAATGAGTGTTTATAATGTCAGAGAGCAGAGATAAGGAGCCAGTCAGATCCCCAGATGACGGAAAATGCAAAAAATCCACAGGCAGCGAGTAGAGCATGTCAGCTCTGTACACAAAAAAGATTCCATATTTGTTATAAAGACCAATTGTAAAAATTATTTTTTAGCTCAAAATAAGTACAGTGCAATAATAAATAAATAAAAATTGCCCCCAAAAGGTGTTCATAATAGAAAGCAACATTCCTAATTCATTCCTGGACTCCTGGATCTATACCTCATCGATGACAAGGTCTGTGTCTTCTGTTTCCAGGTTATGCTTGCTGAGCTGAAAGGTAAAGATGAAGTATATGCTGTGAAGGTCCTGAAGAAGGACGTCATATTACAAGATGATGATGTCGATTGCACTATGACAGAGAAGAGGATTTTGGCTCTGGCAAGAAAACATCCGTATCTGACACAACTTTACTGCTGCTTTCAGACTAAGGTAATGCGATCACTGGGATGTGAGTAGTCAATAAAGGCTGTTCCAGCCATGATCCCCAGCAATGTGTTCGCAGATAGGTCCATTGCTGTGGTATTCCTATTGCAAGAGCCTGAGGCGGTATACCTGGCATTCTCTGTGCCCTCAAGCACTGTATTAAGCCTAGCACAATCTATCAGTTCTATCTGGAGTGCTCCTTTAAAGCTATGGGTAGTGCCTTAATAAGAAGTGGCACTAGTGGAGAGGTAACGGATACCTAAGGAGTAGTGATTCTCCCAAATGTGAATCAATTTGATTCTTCCATCTAGAGAGAGTATTACAGCACCATAAACCATATCTCCTCTATCTATCTACATAGTAACATACCGTAGTTTATAAGGCTGAAAAAATACATTTGTCCATCCAGTTCTGCCTGTTATCCTGCAAGTTAATTCAGAGGAAGGCAAAAAAAAAAAAACTGCAAGGTAGAAGCCAATTTTCCCCCACTTTGGTGGAAAAACTTCCTTCCCGACTCTAATCAGGCAATCAGATAACTCCCTGGATCAATGACCCATCTCTAGTAGCTATAACCTGTAATATTATTACGCTCCAGAAATACATCCAGGCCGCTCTTGAATTCCTTTATTGCACTCACCATCACCACCTCCTCAGGCAGAGAGTTCCATAGTCTCACTGCTCTTACCGTAAAGAATCCTCTTCTATGTTTGTGTACAAACCTTCTTTCCTCCAGACGCAGAGGATGTCCCCTCGTCACAGTCCTATCTATATATCTATATATCTATATATCTCCTATCTTATCTATCTATCTATCTATCTATCTATCGATCTACAATTCTACATCTATTATTTCATCTATCTCTTTATCTCTTTTTCTAATCTATCTATTCTATATCTATCTGCTCTCTGCCTGTGTCTGCTTGTCTGCTTGTCTACCTACCTATGTATATACGTAATGCTGTAGCTCAGCAAACCAAACATGTCAACATCAGTCATAGAAAAAAGAAGATTGATTTTCATTGTGAAGTGAGGGGAAATACCATCATCTCGGTATTACATAAACAGGATCTTAGAAAGCTTCAGAAACTGGCTACAAAGCATTTTTTTGTTTGCTGCTTTCTATTTATGCCCGCTCCAGCAGTTATGCTATTTTTTACTCTCCCTACAGGAAACAATAGAAATATGGTGCTGAGATAAGACTGGAGCGGACACTTGTAAACAGGCGCAGCTACATCTATATTCATAAGCGTAGCCTGTAGCAATCTCTCAAGTGTCGGTCATTCAAAAATGGTTACAAGACATAAAATAGATGAAAAAAGTACAGCATAAAAGGATATCAGCTTTAAAAGTGTTGTCCCACGAAAAATATTCTACAGGGTGAGTCAAAAGTCTCAGGACACCATTTTATTTCAGAATTGAAAGGGAAAATGAAATATCTGAATACCTCAGCAAGTTATGGGTGAGGGGCCTATCTTTTAGGCTATGTCTAGAACATGGCCACCATCAGAGAAGAATTTTCTCAGAAATCGATTGCCACAATCAGATTTGCAATATCTCTTGTGGTCCAAACCTTATCAACACAGAAAGTTGAACAATAGCCAGGAACGTTCCCTGCGATGCACAGCTATTTGTTGTGTTCAATGTGTTGACCCTGGTGCTGAATGCAGAACTTTGAACTTTTGAACTTACTGTGTTGTTAACTTTTGAACCACAAGTGATATTGCAAATGTTATTGAGGCAATCGATTTCTGAGAAAAGTCTTGTCTTCTTTGATATGCTACATGACCCCCTTACCATTGGAAAAATTGGCCCTTTATCTAATATGGCGGCTTTCAAGATGACGGCCATGTTCCGGACATAGCCTAAAAGATAGGCCCCCTCACCCATTACATCATGCAGGGTATTCAGATATTTAATTTTCCCTTTCGTTTCTGAAATAAAAGGGTTGACCTGGGACTTTTGACTCACCCTGTACATTTTTCAAACCAGTACCAGGATCTGATAATTTTGTAATTGCACGTGATTAAAAATTTAGTCACCTGCTGTTTGCTCTTTTCGAAAATTCTCTGTCCAGCTCACGGAGATTGACATACATGTTCAGTTGCATCCTTCAACTGCCACCAGCTACAGCAGAAAGGACATGCCCCTCGATAAAGTGCATACCCCCTGAGCTGCCAGCTTCAAATTAATCTAGCAGAGCAGTTGGAGCAATGAATGGGGAGATCTCTGGATCCATGTGAGGTAAAGGGCTGGTTCTAATTTTGTTAGAAAAAGATTGTCATCTATATGATGTCTGATTTTCATTTTTTTTTACTTAATTCATGGGATAACCCCTTTTAAATGATTTATTTTATACAAAAAACATAATCTGTAGGACAAGGAATGATACACCTGAGGGGTCTGTCTTTATATATTAGTGTTTTTCTTATTTACATATTAGTAGAATTGGTAACTTTGTAGCCTTGGTGTCAGGGTGAAGTTGCCCTTCTGTCTGATGCGTGGAATAGGAGGCTTCTCTCCATGTGATTGACTTTCAGGGAGAGTTGTGTAGGGGAGATGGAAATTCAGGGTGACTGGGGGACAGAACACGCAGCTTCAGGAGAGCAAATATGGCTATCATGGTTATATTTATTATTGCATCCTGTTCCAAAAAAATGAAGGCAGGACACCACTGCGCTAAGAACAGGATTGCAAACAGTTACTGCAAATCAGGACCTAGGAGCAAAGTCAAATTCTCAGTTTTTCTCACTGGGGGCATATTTTAAAGGGATTCTGTCACCAGTTTTTTACCCCCCCCATTCAAAAATATGGTTATGTTCATGGAGCTCTTGTGATTCCTAATGTGGTCTTATAACCTAAATCTGTAGGCTCATTTTGTCTAAAAAACGTTTTATCTAACCTGTCATTCATCTCACTAAGGTGCCCAAGGGGATGCTCGTGTCTTCCAGATGCCGCCCGCACCCGCCGCCGTTCGTGCCCAGCTCCTCCTTTGCTGTCATCAGCGCCGCCTCAGAATCCTTTGCTACGCCTCCGGCTCTCCCTCACAACCCCCTCCCCCTTCTCTAACATCCCGCGCGTGCGCACAGGCCTGTGCCTGATGCGCCCGTGCGGACTTCTCCGTTCGGCTTCATGGAGCGAAGTGCGCATGCGCCGGCACTTTGCTCAACCTCCCGATGACCTGAACTGCGCGGGATGTTAGAGAAGAAGGAGGGGGGAGTGAGGGAGAGCCGGAGGCGTAGCAAAGGATTCTGAGGCGGCGCTGATGACAGCAAAGGAGGAGCTGGGCACGAACGGCGGCGGATGCGGGCGGCATCTGGAAGACACGAGCATCCCCTTGGGCACCTTAGTGAGATGAATGACAGGTTAGATAAAACGTTTTTTTTAGACAAAATGAGCCTACAGATTTAGGTTATAAGACCACATTAGGAATCACAAGAGCTCCATGAACATGACCATATTTTTGAATGGGGGGGTAAAAAACTGGTGACAGAATCCCTTTAAAGGCTATGAACACCTTCGGAGGCAATTTTTTTTCATGATTGCATTTTACTCATTTTGGGCTAAAAATCTTTTTTTCAATTGGTCTTTATTAAAAATATTGAGCTGCTCTGTCACAAAGGGTTAACTGTTTGTTTAGCTGTGTAAATTGTACTTTTTACTTTCGCTTTCACTTTGTACCAGTCATCTAATAACCCATATATTTAATTTACTAAGTGGTCATAAACACCTATTTAAGCCACATTGTTATCGTTAAGATAAGAACTGAGCTATAATGTCAGGGAGCAGAGATAAGGAACCCGTCAGATTAACTGGCTGACAGAGCAGAGAGAAAATTCTGATCCCTCTATTAGAGCATCTCAGCTCTGTACAGAGAAAAGGGTTCCATATTTGTAATATAGACCAATTTAGAAAAATTATTCTTAGCTCAAAATTAGTACAATGTAATAATAAAAAAAAAAATTCCCCCCAAAGGTGTACATAGCCTTTAAAGGGGTTGGCTCATCTCTCTAGGTTATACCACTAATGTTAGATAGGTGTGGATCCTACCTATCTCAAGAACGAGACCTCCAAAATGAACGAGGGTGCACCCCACAATCGCGGCTACCCTCCATTCACTTCAATGGGAGTGCCGAAAATAGTGCTCACTCGGCTCTTTTCGGAACTCCCCTAGAAGTGCGCATGCATGATGGGCTTTCCTTCACTTTGCCACCAATGTGTGAGATGGGTCAACTCCTATAATTGAAACATTTAGTTTTGCAAAACAGTCTGCAGGAAATAGCTTAAAGGGGTTTTCTGAGACTTATATACTGATGACCTATCCTCTGTTTAGGTCATCAGTATCTGATCAGAGGTGGTCTGATACCTGGGACCAGTCTGGTGGTCTGACACCAGTCAACCAGCTGTTTGAGAAGGCAGCGGCGCTCGCAGTAGCGCCGCAGCTTTCTTGAGCTTTGCCTATGCCATGTGATGCACAGTAAATGGAGAGTGCACTGCCCATGCTCAATCACCTCTCCATTTACCGCTGGTGCCAGAGGTGGGACCTGCACTAATATGACATCAATGTCCCATTCAGGCCAACCCCCTTTAAACCCCAAATAGGGAAAATTTGTCCCCGTAGGTCAGGGATGGCCAAACTGAGGCTCTCCAGCTGCTGCAAAACTACAACTGCCAGCATGCCCACACTGGCTACAGCTATTAGCCTACAGCAGGGCATGGTGGGAGTTGTAGTTTTACAACAGCTGGGGAACCGCAGGTTGACCATCCCTGCCGTAGGTCCTTAATATAATCTGTAAAGTAATTTCAAAGGAGATTTCAGTTACTTTAAAGGGAAGCTGTCACGTTATATATGGTGTCTGATCTGCAGACATCAAGTTATAGAGCAGGAAGAGCTGAGCAGATTGATCTATAGTTTTATGGGACGATTCAGTAAAACTTGTATTTCGTTCGTTTAAATCTCTGCTCTTTCTGAGTTTAGGAGTCCAGTGGGCGTTACTATAAGTAATGGGCAGCCTTCCTTGTATGAGAGAGCTCATACAAAGATAACTAGCAATCACTCCTAAGCATAGAAAGAGCAGAGATTGAAATGAATTAGGTACAAGTTATACTGAATCTTTTCCCATAAAACTATATATCAATCTGCTCAGTTTCTCCTGCTGTCTGCAGATTGGGCTCCATTTTCAACATGACATTTTCCCTGCAATTTCATCATTACTTTTTTGTTTTAGTCTAGAAAGCCACAAGGTGGCAGCAGAGCGCTTCACAGACTTTATATAAAATGTGAAGTTCTCTCTGGGCACACATATCCTCAAGGTGTAAAATAGATGTTGACAGTACAGTATTGCTTCTCGGTCAGAGACATATAGGCCCCCATGCTCAAAACAGCAAATATAGCTGAACATTTTTAGCTTTCTATATTCTGCATTGCATGTAAGGATTTGTTCAAGTGGTAGAAAACGTCAGACCAACAATAGCAATAAATTCAATAAAGAAGATTTTTTAAAGGGGATGCATCACTTACAGAGTTTTTACTAATCAATATCAGATAGTGAAACATATTCTTTTTTGATAATATATTTTTTTATGGTTGTAGATTTTTATTTTTATTTTTATTTTTTCATTTTATTTTCTGTACTTGTTCTATGGGAGTGTTGGAAATAGGTGAGCTCTGGCTATTTCCTGACCTCCTATGGATGTGAATCGTGTTGCACTATTCATTCACTTCTATGAGAGTTCCAGAAATAGCCGATCACGCTCGGTCAGCTTTTATCGCATCTCCCATAGAAGTGAATGGAGAGCACATTACACATGCGCGGTGTGCTGTTCTTGGCTTTGGGGGCCACTTTCTACAGGTAGGTGCAGGTCCCATAAGTGAGACCTGCACCTACAGACGTGGACATAATTGTTGGTACCCTTTGGTCAATGAAAGAAAAAGTCACAATGGTCACAGAAATAACTTTAATCTGACAAAAGTAATAATAAATTAAAATTCTATAAATGTTAACCAATGAAAGTCAGACATTGTTTTTCAACCATGCTTCAACAGAATTATGTAAAAAAATAAACTCATGAAACAGGCATGGACAAAAATGATGGTACCCCTAGAAAACACAGAACATAATGTGACCAAAGGGACATGTTAATTCAAGGTGTGTCCACTAATTAGCATCACAGGTGTCTACAACCTTGTAATCAGCCATTGGGCCTATATATATGGCTCCAGGTAATCACTGTGTTGTTTGGTGATATGGTGTGTACCACACTCGACATGGACCAGAGGAAGCAAAGGAAAGAGCTGTCTCAAGAGATCAGAAAGAAAATTATAGACAAGCATGTTAAAGGTAAAGGCTATAAGACCATCTCCAAGCAACTAGATGTTCCTGTGAGTACAGTTGCACATATTATTCATAAGTTTAAGATCCATGGGACTGTAGCCAACCTCCCTGGACGTGGCCGCAGGAGGAAAATTGATGACAAATCTAAGAGACGGATAATCCGAATGGTAACAAAAGAGCCTAGAAAGACTTCTAAAGAGATTCAAGGTGAACTTCATGCTCAAGGAACATCAGTGTCAGATCGCACCATCCGTCGTTGTTTGAGCCAAAGTGGACTACATGGGAGACGACCAAGGAGGACACCATTGTTGAAAACGAATCATAAAAAAGCAAGACTGGAATATGCCAAACTACATGTTGACAAGCCACAAAGCTTCTGGGAGAATGTCCTGTGGACAGATGAGACAAAAATCGAAGTTTTTGCCAAGGCACATCAGCTGTATGTTCACAGACGAAAAAATGAAGCATATCAAGAAAAGAACACTGTCCCTACTGTGAAACATGGAGGAGGCTCTGTTATGTTCTGGGGCTGCTTTGCTGCGTCTGGCACAGGGTGTCTTGAATCTGTGCAGGGTACAATGAAATCTCAAGACTATCAAGGAATTCTAGAGAGAAATGTACTAGCCAGTGTCAGAAAGCTTGGTCTCAGTCGCAGGTCATGGGTCTTGCAACAGGACAATGACCCAAAACACACCGCTAAAAACACCCAAGAATGGCTAAGAGGAAAAAATTGGACTATTCTAAAGTGGCCTTCTATGAGCCCTGACCTCAATCCTATTGAGCATCTTTGGAAGGAGCTGAAACATGCAGTCTGGAAAAGGCACCCTTCAAACCGGACACAACTGGAGCAGTTTGCTCATGAGGAGTGGGCCAAAATACCTGCTGAGAGGTGCAGATGTCTCATTGACAGTTACAGGAAGCGTTTGATTGCAGTGATTGCCTCAAAAGGTTGCGCAACAAAATATTAAGTTAGGGGTACCATCATTTTTGTCCATGCCTGTTTCATGAGTTTATTTTTTTACATAATTCTGTTGAAGCATGGTTGAAAAACAATGTCTGACTTTCATTGGTTAACATTTATAGAATTTTAATTTATTATTACTTTTGTCAGATTAAAGTTATTTCTGTGACCATTGTGACTTTTTCTTTCATTGACCAAAGGGTACCAACAATTTTGTCCACGTCTGTATTTGACATTAATGACGTATCCTAGTGATATGCCACCAATGTGTGAGATGGGCCAACCCCTTTAAGCCCCTAAAACCCCTTATTTAAGCATGTTATTTAAAATAACTCATCGGATTCACCTAAATGACCAAAATTTTGGTTACCACTGGTGATTTGCCGGTACGATAAATGTTTGAACTGACCTTTTTGCAACCCAATATAAATAATTAAACTTGTAAATGTGGGGTCACCGAGGCAGCTCCATCCGGCATAATCTTATTTCATGGCTATCATTCATATGCCTTATGTGCATTTTAGGAACATCTATTCCAGGAATGGAAATTATAAACTCTAAATATAGTGCCCGTTCTCTCCAGAGGGATATAGAAAATATTAGAAACCACAGGATTTAAACAGCGTCCAAGCACGTTTAGTATCCCGGATGCCTGGAACTGGATGAGAGTTATAGTCTAAGGCTACCACACAGGGACTATACCAACACAAATCAGCGCGCAGCGCTATACGTAATGACTGTTATGTAATAATACACATATCTAATGTCATGGACACAGTATACACTTGTTTTTTTATTTTTACAATGACATGTCAGTTCTGTCTGTAGCTTGGACTGGTCAGATGTAACTGAAACTGATAATTCCCAACACCTTAACTTCTTGCCATCGTAGAACTTTTTAATTTTTTTTCGTCCCCGCCTTCCAAGAGATATAACTTTTTTCCATCAACATTTTTCCATCAACATAGCTGTACAAGTCTTATTCTATAATGGCACCATTTAATGTTCCATATAGTGTATTGAGAAACTGTAGCAAAAATTCTGAGTGGGTTGAAATGGGGAATAAAATCCAATTTCGCCATTGTTTTTTAGGTTCACTATGCACTAGAATTACATAACTTGTTACCTTTATTCTGCAAGTCAGTACAATTAGGCTTATCCAGCATAGCCAGATACTGCCACACACCGAGGGGCACCACCAGATTCCCACTGAAAATAAAGGGATCTGACGGGGATCTGGCAGAAATGCGGGCCTATACCAATACATGCAGAGACAGCCGAAAGTGGGTCATTCCTTGGTCGTCGCGGGACAGCTGCCGAAATCCACGACCTGACATGTCCTGCTGGCTGCTGGCTGAACATAGTTACAAACTTATGTATTACTAGACATTAAGCCCGTTACAATAACGGGCACTAAAACAGTAGTGCATAAACATTAGTAGAAACAGTCTAAAATAAATGGCAAGAGAACTTGACCACTGTGGCAGAGACTGGCGGCTGTTGCTGAGACTGCTGGCACTGACCGGTGGCTGTGGCTGAGACTGTTGGCACTGACTGGTGGCTGTGGCTGGTGGCACTGACTGATGGTTGAGATTGCTGCCACTGACTGGTGGCTGACTGCTGGCACTATGACTGGTGGCTGTACGACTGGCACTGACTGCTGGTGTGGAGACTGCTGGTAGCGACTGTTAGGTCAGACTGCAGACAGGGGCTCCTCTCTATATGGCTGATAATGCTGTGACTGATGAACAGAAATGGTGACTCTCCGACCTGCTTGCCGACTCGCAGGTGTGGGCGGTGCAGGCGGCATGTGCATTATTCCTGCAGTATAGAAATCTTATGTTAGAGGTAGTTGTGCATTGTGTGTGTGTGTATATATATATATATATATATATATATATATATATAATTACTATTTTTATGAGGCAAGGTAACCAAAAAATGGCTGTTCTTATAGTTTTTTTATTAGTTTTTTTACAATGTTCACCTGACAGAGTAGATAATGTGATATTTTTATAGAGCAGGTCGTAACGATGCGGTGATACCTAATAAGTCTATTTTTTAAATTTTATTTTGCATTTACACAATAAAACATTTACACAATAAAACGTTTTTGTGTTTCCGTTTTCTGAAAGCCAATATTTTTTTGGGGCGATTGTCTTAGGTAGGGTCTCTTTTTTTGCTGGAAGAGATGATGGTTTGATTGGTACCATTTTGGGGCACATATGAATTTTTGATCGCTTGGTATTACACTGTTTGTGATGTAAGGTGATAAAAAATAGATTTTTTGGCACATTTTATCTTATTTTTTTATGGTCTTCACCAGATGGGTTGGATCACATGCTATTTTTATAGAGCAGGTAGTTACGGACATGACGATACCTAATATTTGCATTTTTTTATAAACTTTATTTTATGCAATAAAGGCATGTTTGAAAAAAAAATCATGTTTTTGTGTCTCCATTTTCTGAAAGCCATGTTTTATTTTATTTTTGGGACGATTGGCTTCGGTTTGATTGGTGCTAATATTGGATACTTTTTTGAGCAATTCCATCATTTTTTTTTTTTTTTTATGGTGTTCACCAAGCGGTAAAAGTAACATGATCCTTTTATAGATCAGGTCCTTACGGACGCGGCAATACCAAACATGTTTAGTGTTTTTTTGTTTTTTACATTTTTAAACAATTATGTGTGTATATAGGATTTTTTTATTTTTTACTTTTTTCACTTTTTTTTTATTTACATTTTTTGGACCCAGACCCTATTTGTTCTTGAAGATCCAGTGGGTCTGATGGCTTACAATATACTGCAGTACACTATATAATGTACTGCAGTGTATTGAACTCACGCTAAGCCTGATCAGGCTTAGATATACCACGGCAAGCCGGATGCCTGTGAAGGTGTCTGGTTGTCATGGTAACACAGCGCAGCGGCCCGATGGGGGAGGGAGGGAGCTCCCTCCCTCAGTTTACCCTTCAAGCATCGGCCGCTGCCACAGCAGAGCAGTGGCCCGATGGTTATAAAGCGGTCTCTAAGGACCATGGCATGGAAGGGGTTAAAGGCAGAGAGCTGTAATGTGTGCAGCTAACACTCTACCCCGCTGCTGCTCTGCCATCCTGAAAAGAAGGGGGGAGGGGGTGCTGCGTGCTCTACCATCTTGAAGGGGGGGGGTGTTGTGTGTGTGTATGGGCGGGTATTAACCCTTCAAGCATCGGGCCTCTGCATAGAAGGGGTTAAACAGTTATGGAGCGCTGTGTCCTGATTGGTTGCCCCGCCGCGCATGCCCAATGCAAAACTGGTGACACACACAAGGACACAGCGCACTCACACTGCGCTTTTATTATATAGGATGATGAGCCAGTGTTCAGGGTGTAGCTCAGTTGGTGTATTACCGTACCTGCCGGAAAATAAAGCACAAGCATCCTGAAGTCTGGGCCTTGTAACTTGTGTCCATACTGCAGCCGCAGAGCTAGTTCAGTTCCCTTGCACATGACTGCAGTTTCTGGACACCTGCAGAAGAATATGTTCTCCTGATGCACTGGATTAACCAAGGAAACAACTGTAAGGTGCTCATTCTTTTATTTACCTAATACAAATTAGACTGGCCTCGAATGAGTATTTTCAAATTCACCCTAATATTGGACATCAAATGCCATGACCCAAGGATTTCCCAGCAGAACATCACCCAGCGCAGTGGACTGACCCCACCAGCTCACCTTCTTTCCATAGTGCATGCTGGTGCCACCTCTTCTCCAACCATCCATATAACGCAACTTCTATGCACATGGCGTCCAAGACAAAGCAGCTTATTACACCGGGCCACCTCCTTCTGTTGACTTATGGTCCAGTTCTGATGTTCATGTGCTCATTGTAGGCACATGTTGACACATTAGGTAGGCCTTCTACTGTCAGTTCAGAAGCCACATGAAGCCAACACATAGTTTATTTGTATTTTTTGTGATTACGCCAGGTAAAATAAGAAATCAGAGCTGTATGTGTTTGTGCTCCAAGGTATTTACTACTCTATTGTGGTCAATAGGATTAACATTCTCTTCTCATTTCACCTCTCATTACATAAATTGTTTATTTGCTTTGCATCCCTGTTCTTTGTCTTCTCTACATAATGTAATCTAAATGATGCCTGCAGTCCACTGACCAAGTTTAAATTACATTTATACTTTTTAAGGTCCACGATTCATATGCTGAAAAACGTTTGGAACTTCCAGATACATGAACCCGATTGGACCATTTCAGTGTAACGTAACCAAAAAGGTTTGCACCTATTGTACATTAAATGTAAATGCACACGATCAGGATTGCGTGCAGAAAATCTGCACCGTAGGTCATGTACATTGTATTCTATGAGAATTTGAAATTCTTATGCACACGATGCAGATTTTTTTCATGCGGATTTAAACCTACGATGCTGATTTCAAAGTCCACAACATGTTAATTTATTTATTGTTCCTGTTCAGATTTTCTCCATTCACTTCAATCCGCACCAAATCCGAATGTAATTCCGCACCAATTGATGAGGATTGACCGCACGGATTTCCCTATGAACACCTGCGGATTTCAGTGCGGATTGTCCGCACATAAATCCTGAACGTGTGCATTTACCCTAAAGGAACCTGTACACCTTCAGTTGCTGTCAACCAAATGCTTGTTAGGTAGACAGCTATCTCCTGACTCCATACATGCTTAGCCAGACACTTCTGGCCACGGCTTATCTCCCTGCAGAACAAAGGGATAGGGTCAAGAGTCGGGAGCTCCCGATACACAAAATTGTCGACAGGTCCTGCTACAGAACTGGTGTGTTCGGCCAACAATACACTAATGTGCATGGGGGGTCTTAGAAGGGTTGTGCCACGAAAAAACATTTTTCAACCCAGCACCGGGATCTGAATACTTTTGTAATTGAATGTAATTAAAAAGAGTTATTCAATGAAATGTATCTTTATAGTGCCACCTGCTGTTTGTTCTTTTCCTTATTTCTCTGTCCCCCTCACTGAGGTGGTAGCACATGCTCAGTTTACATTTTCAACTGCCACCGAACATAGTGTGTTAGAAGCTGTGGCAGTTACAGGGAGAGAGCTGTAGCAGAAAGGACATGTCCCCTGAGAAAGGACACAACCCTGAGCTGCCAGCATGAAATAAATCTAGCAGAGCAATGAATGGGGAGATCTCTGGATCCATGTGAGGTACAGGGCTGGTCCTGGCTTTGTTAGAAAGAGATTGCCATGTGCTATATGATGTCTGCTCTTACCTGAGAGCCCCATGTTGCCAGGCACTGAGCTGCAGACACCTATCCCAGCGGGAGAGGCGGGCCACTGCCAGCACAGCAAACCACTCCGCAGGCGATTCATATGGCTACGGCCTCTGCCTCACCGGCTTTCACGGATACTCCCGCCTCAGGCGTAGGCCGCATGATGTTGCCGAGACTACCACAAGTATCCTCTCCTCCAGCCGCCTTGCCATCTATTACTCCACATAGCAGCCCAGACTTCACCCTGAAGCCCACTGCCAGCCCCTTCTGGACACAGGGAACTCTTCCTGCGTCATTGGGCTCCACTCCCTCACAATTACAAGCCCCACAGTATGAGCCCCCTGGGCCTGCGGAGAGATCCACACACGGGGATCAATGCCTCAAAGTTGCAGCAGAACCGGGGCCCTCTCAGTGACACCCATCTTTCTGTGACACGGAAAGGGGCCGCCTCCCTCGCCTGGTCCTTCACTGGCGGCCTCACCCCACTGGTCCACTAGGTCCTCATGGGACGGATATCATCCACCCATGCCTGGACATGTAACAACTGTCCCATTGCCTGGCCCGAGGGTCCCACTCCTTTCAGCCTCCACATCCTCTCCTCAGACTCTGACACGGCAACTAGTCGCGGGTCCCATGCAGTCTGCTGTTATGTTTGATGACTCTAGACCACCTACTATGGCGGATTTATGTGCTCTTATATGCTCTTTTCCATCGAAAGAAGATCTGTCGTGTTTTGCAGCTAATATTTTGCAAGACTGTAAGCAGGAATTCTCTCAATTCCGCACGGATCTGTCCACCCTTACTAACTGTGTGGACTCTATCACACAGGACCATACGACACTGGCAGGGATGTTAAGGCCCTACAAACTGTGGCCCAATCTCATGAGGCTCATATATACACCCTTCAACAACACTTGGACGATGTGGAAAACTGCGGATCTCCGCAGCAATCTCCGCATAAGAGGCCTCCTGGAATCAGTCTCTACTGCTGATTTACTGCCCACTGTTGTTGTGATATTCAATGGTATCCTGGAGTGTCCCCAAGCTATTCCCATAGAGATTGACAGAGTTCACAGAGCGCTACGGCCTCCAGCCCCCGACGGTTCCAGACCCAACGACGTCATCTGCCGGATCCATTTCTATGCTGTTAAAGAGCAGATTCAGAATAAATCCCGCCAGGAATCTTCTATGTCCTTTGAACGGACTTTGAACGGACTATTATGTTGCTACAGGATTTATCACGCTATACTCTTGCCCAGCGGGCTGCTCTGAGGCCTTCTCCAAGACAGAGGAATCACTTATCGCTGGGGATTCCCTTTTGCTCTAATTGCTGGTTGTAAGGGACACTCCGCTACTCTACGTTGTTTAGCTGATCTTCCCTGTTTCCTCCAAATTCTTGACCTGCCCCCAGTGGAGCTGGGCCCATGGCCTTTGATACTTCCACCTGCTCCTCTGCCTTTCCACCGTTTACCACTGGCTCATGCTTAGCGGGGTGGGGATTCTGGACTGCCCTCCCGGCCATCATGAGTACGACGGCGACACCCAACTGGCCTGCTGCGGAATTGACAATCAACACCCTCAATCTGAGGACTTCCTTACTTGAGAACTTGTTGTGGAGTCTGACATAACTTTTTTTTCCATAACGTATTTTCCTTTGTGGGTTTGTGATGGTTTATTTTCTCAGTTTAGTAGCTGATTTCTCTTCATTATTTGTACTTAAAGGGATAGTGGCGGGCTCTCTTCTCCCTCACTGCCACCTTCCCCACGTAGTGTAAAATAGTCCTTTGGGGTTAGCTATCCCTGGTGACTCTCTTTTGACCTATTGGTCCCTTCTTTAGTATATTGTGGTTACAGCTCAACAGATTGGTTTTGTTATCACCAGTTTTGTAGCTCTACCTTGTTTCTTATTTTCCCTTGTCTCCCCCCCCCCCCACCTTTTTTTTTTTTTTTTGCTTTCTCCCCTCTTTCTTATGGTCTGCCTTTCTTCTACCCTCCCTCTTGTACTCCTTCTTCGTTCCTCCCCATGACGTATTCAAAGACTGCATCCTTCAACGCGAAGGGCCTAAACACTCCAGAAAAACTGGCACAAATTTTCACCGCCAACAGGTACAACAAATTTGCTTCCAGGAAACTAATTTCAAAGAGGAATCTGCCCTTAGCATTCGGCATAAACATTATACGACTTGGTATTATACTAATAATGCACTAAATAAGTCTAGGGGGTTCGCCATAGCAATCCACAAATCCCTGACACATCAAGTGCTTAGTTGTACAGTTGATGCCGCCCCTAGGTATCTGGTCCTCTCTCTACTTATTAGTGGCCGTGACTTTACTTTCCTTAATGTCTATGCGTCTAACCAGAACCAGGTCTCTTTCCTAGTGGACTTTGTTGACAAGGTCCTACCCCTGGACCCCACGCTTGACAATTCCTCTGGCCGCTCTACCCTTTCAAACCAGGCGATTAAAAAAGTCAAGAGGGCCATTTTACAATTACAGTTGAGCGACTCATGGCACAAACAACACTCTACAGACAAAGACTATACTTTCTTTTCCCCCTTCCCCGTCCCACTTCTTCTACAGTCGAATTGACTATATCTTACTTCAGCACCACGCCTTTTCCTGGATGGAGTCTACAAGCATTGGCACCATTCTAGGGTCCAACCATGCCCCAGTGTATTGTTCCCTGAAACTTCCTTTTCTTACCAAAGGGGAATGGATTTGGTGGCTGAATGAGACTCTCCTTCTTGATTCTGTGTGTGCCACTGCTATTTCTCTAACTATTTCGAACTTTCTTGCTGACCATTCGATCGATTAAACTTCCCTGCCATTACAATAGGAGGCCCTTAAATGTGTCCTCCGCTGCACTTTCATCAAATGCGGGACCCATCTCAAGTGTGAGAAGGCTCATTCCCTCTCTCTTGCCCTCCAGAGGGTTGCCTCCCTGGAGATGTCCCACAAGCGTGCACTCTCCCAGCCCATTCTATGTGATCTCCAAAATGCCCGCTTGGAAGCCAAGCGTTTGCTAGAAGCCTCATATAAGCGAATGATCCAAACTTGTCGTAGTAAATTCTATGAATATGGAAATAAGAGTGGGCACTTGTTGGCTAGGGCTCTACGGGGACAGCTGGCTACCTCCTATATTCCGGTTATTAAAACCCTAGATGGTTCAACAGTTCACACTACTCCAGACATTGCATCTTCTTTCCACACTTTCTATTCGAATATCTATGTCTTGCCACCCTCGTCTGATCTGGGAGACTTGCCCCTTTCCTCCTCTGCTCGTTTGTCGGTGGAGGACTCTGCCAGCCTCGAGACTCCTTTAACTGATGGAGAACTCCAAGAGGTGCTTAAGTCTCTCCCATGGGGTAGGAGTCCAGGACCGGATAGGTTCACAGCAAAGTTATATAAATATTTTCCACATCCCTCTTTCCTCTTCTCCTTTGGGTCTTTAACACGGTGTCGTCTGTGCTCCCTTTCCTGGCCCAGTCCACAGAGGCGCGCATAGTGGTTATTCCCAAACCTGGCAAAGATCCACAGGCTTGTGCGAGTTATCGCCTGATCTCTCTATTGAATGTTGATCTTAAAATATATGTCAAACTTATGGCGAACCGTTTGAATGCCTTTCTGCCTATCTCATCCACCCTGACCAGGTTGGGTTTGTGCTAAGGAGGGAGGCATGCAACAACACATGGAAGACACTAGATATTATCCACTATGCCAAGACTTATCATATTCCTCTCATGGCATCATGCTCTGCTGTAGGCTGATAGCTGTAGGCAGACTGGGCATACTGGGAGTTGTAGTTTTACAACAGCTGGAGAGCTGCAGTTTGCCCATCCCTGTCCTATCCTTAGATGCATAGAAGGCCTTTGATAGCATTTCATGGCCCTCCATTTGTTCTACCTTGTCGCACATAGGCTTGGGTCCTTGGTTCATGTCTAAAAGACACCTTTTATCATACACCATCTGCCCGAATTAAAATAAATGGTACCCTTTCTTCCCCCTTTCCTATACACAACGGCACTTAACAGGGATGCCCATTGTCACCCCTACTTTATGTTCTAGTAATGGAATATCTCATGTCCGCAATCCGTGAAAACCCAGACATTTCTGGTATCCGTATTGGCGATCATGAATATAAGTGTGCCGCTTTTGCAGATGATCTTCTGCTCTATATTATTAACCCTTCTATCTCTCTTCCTCCTCTGAGATTTTTCGCTTTGGGACTTGGACTAATTTCAAGATTAATATGTCTAAATCTACTGCCCTGAATGTTTCATTGCCATCGATCTTGTTTCCCTATTTAAAAACCTCCTTCCCCTGGCCCACAAATGGCATCACTTACCTAGGGATCAAAATTCACTCAGATTTATCGCATTAATTTAAGGATAATTTTGCCCCACTCCTCCACCAGTTTCAAAAGGACCTGGACTCTTGGCATCATAAAGATTTTTCATGGTTCAGAAGAATCAGTGTTTTAAAAATGAATCTTTTGCCAAAAATGCTCTACCTCCTGCAGACCATCCTTATCCGTATTCCCACCACATAGTTGCATAGTTAATACAGTTGAAAACAGCCAAACGTCCATCAAGTTCAACCAAGGGGTTGGAACCCAAGTTCATAGGTGCTTTATGAAATTTGTCTGGTCCCCCGGCAAACCTCGTATATGTCGGGAGATCTTAACGTGCCCCAAGGATGCAGGTGGAGTGGGTCCTCCGGACTGTAGGCTATATTATCACTCCTCAGCTTACGCCCGTCTGTTGGACATGTTTCGTCTTACTAATCCAAAATCCTGGGTTCGCATAGCTAATGACTCCTCCTCTTGCTCAGTGACTGCTCTCCCCTGGTTGATGGACTCTTTGCGGGTCACCTATCCTCTCTCTCTTTTACCCTCAGGCCACACTTTTGCAGTGTTAGGGTCCATTAGTCCGAGCTCTTCTCT